>NC_058083.1:396670246-396970246 GCF_014858855.1 Bufo gargarizans | reverse complement strand
GGCAGTTCTATAGACAATGTGCTGATAAGACACGAGTGGTTTGCACGCTGTGCAATCAGAGCCTGAAATACTTTAAATACTGCAGCAATTCTGGTTTTAAAAAAAATTGGCAAGATAATATATTTAAGGCCTTTGCTACATTTCTAACAGTCCAATAAAAAGTGTTGGATACTGCGGTTATATTCTGGTCTAAAAAAAACACAAATTTTGGGCAAGATAATACATTTGCGTCCTTTGTTGCATTTGAGTCAAATACAAACTTTAAATACTGCAGTTATGTTCTGGGTTTAAAAAACACCAATTTTTTGCAAGACCCTACACCTGGGCTCTTTGCTACATTTGTCACAGTGAAATACAAGCTTTAAATACTGCAATTATATTCTTGATTTAAAAAAGCTCCCATTTTTGCAAGACCCTACATCTGGGGCTTTGCTGCATTTCTGACAGTGAAATACCATCTTTAAATACTGCTATTATATTCTGGGTTTTAAAAAAAACACCCATTTTGGGCAAGATAATACATTTGCGGCCTTTGATGCATTTCTAGCAGTCCAATACCAGCGTTAGATACTGCTGTTATATTCTGGAATTGAAAAAACACACCCATTTTGGGCAAGATAATACATATCCAGCCTTTGTTTCCTTTCTGGCAGTCGAATACAAGCTTTAGATGCTGCTTTTATATTATGGTATAAAAAAAAACACCCATTTTGGGCAAGATAATACATTTGCGGCCTTTGCTGCATTTCTGACAGTCCAACTCAAGCGTTATATACTGCTGTTATATTCTGGTTTTAAAAAAGCACCCCTTTTAGCCATGATAATAAATTTGCGGCCTTTGTTGCATTTCTGGCAGTCCAATACAAGCTTTAAATACTGCTGTTATATTCTGATATAAAAAAAAAAAAAAACTGCCATTTTGGGCAAGACAATACATTTGCAGATTTTGCTGCATTTCTGACAGTCTAATACAAGCATTAGATACTGCAGTTATATTCTAGGTTTAAAAATAACACCCATTTTTTGCAAGACCCTACATTTGGGGCCTTTGCTGCATTTGTCACAGTGAAATGCAAGCTTTAAATCCTGCAATTATATACTGGGTTTTAAAAAAAAAAACACCCATTTTTTGCAAGACCCTACATCTGGGGCCTTTGCTGCATTTGTCATAGTCAAATACAAGCGTTAGATACTGTTGTTATATTCTGGTTTAAAAAAAATCACCCATCTTGTGCAAGACCCTACATTTGGAACCTTTGCTGCAATAGTCACAGTCAAATACAACCAGTCAATACTGCAGTTACATTGTTGGTTGACAAATTGGCATTTTTTGTGACCGTGAATTGTATGAAATTCGCCTGTCACACTGTTGTGTGACCTCAATAAATTTTTCATCTTTATGACACCGGCGCTGACTTACCCTCAGTGAAGTTAATTGTTGACTATTGGTGGTTACATTGTCGCCTGACATAAACCATCTGTTAGTTTGGTGGGTGAACGCAAAGAATGAGAAGAGTGTCAAATAAGGGACGTGGCCCCATTCGTGGTGCTGCTTGTGGAGCTCCTGTTCCAGGGAGGGGACATTTGTAGATCCAGCTACACGCACAAATGAAACACCTTGCACAGGAGCGAGTAGGCGACAGAACCTTCAGCGTTATTTTGTAGGCATAAATACCGGTGTACGAATGGTGAGGCCAGAACAAGTACAGGCGATAGTAAATTGGGTGGCTGACAATGCCTCCAGTTCCTTCACATTGTCTCCCACCCAGTCTCCTGCTGAAAGATCTGAGTTGGCACCTGTAGCCCATGGCCATCAGTCTTTCACCTCACCCCCTTGCAAATCAGCCAAGCAGTCTGAGCCCCAAGTCATGCAGCAGTCTCTTATGTTTTTGATGACTCTGCTAGCAGGGTTTCCCAGGGCCATCCACCTAGCCCTGCCCCAGAGTTGGAAAAGATTGAGTGCACCCCGATGCCCAACCACTTATGTTTCAGGATGAGTACATGAGAGGACCTCTTATGCTGCAGTCTTGGCCTATGACTGTCATTTGGGAGACACTGTGAATGTCACTTGTACTCTGGCTGTCACTTGGAGGTACTGTGGATGTCACTTGGGGGCACTGGTTGTTACTTTGGGGACACTGTGGATGTCACTTGTGGGGGCGCAATGTGGTTGTCACTTGGGGGGGCCCTGCAGCTGTCACTTTGGGGGCAATGTGGCTGTCACTTATGGACACTGCGGATGTCACTTGGGGACACTATGGATGTCACTGTTATGGGAGGCACTGTGGATGTTGCTGTTATGGGGGTGCTGTGGTTCTCACTCTTATGAGAGCTCATGCAAATGAGACAAGATCGTCCCAGGAATCACAATCCATGTGTCGGACGCGTTTTCCAGGCTGACTGCGGCTTTCCTGACTGATTTTTTTATAACCAGAATATAACAGCAGTATCTAACGCTTGTATTGGACAGTCAGAAATGCAGCAAAGGCCGTAAATGTATTATCGTGCCCAAAATGGGTGTTTAAAAAAAAACAACTGAATATAACAGTAGTTTCTAACACTTGTATTGGACTGTCAGAAATGCAGCAAAGGCCGTAAATTTATTATCTTGCCCAAATTGGGTGTTTTTTAAACCCAGAATATAATTGCAGTATTTAAAGCCTGCATTTCACTGTGACAAATGCAGCAAAGGCCCCAGATGTAGGGTCTTGCAAAAATTGGTGTTTCTTAAAACCCAGAATATAACTGCAATATTTAAAGTTTGTATTTGACAAGTTTTGTATGTCACAAATTCAACAAAGGCCACAAATGTATTATCTTGCAAAAAAAAAAAAGGTGTTTTTTTAAACCAAAATATAACGGCAGTATTTAAACCTTATATTTGACTGTCACAAATGCAGCAAATGCCCCAGATGTAGGGTCTTGCCAAAAATTTGTGTTTTTTAAACCCAGAAAATAACTGCAGAATTTATACCTTGTATTTGACTGTCACAAATGCACAGATGCTGTGCTGGTGCACTGAACTTGCATAAAATGGCCGCCGATGCCCACCTAACTAACAGATGGATAAAAGTTATTTTTCTGTTCCACTTGGCTCATGGCAGGGTAAAAAAATGGTGCACTGCACCCACAAAACAAAATCGCTGTAGATCGCTGAGTTAACAAGCACTTCTGATAACAGATTCTTTCCTATTCTCTCCCTCACAGCAGCAGCATCCTATCCCTACACTAGTAAGAGCAGAGTGACGTGCAGCGCTATGTGACTCCAGCTTATATAGAGCCTGGGTCACATGCTGCACTGGCCAATCACAGCCATGCCATTAGTAGGCATGGCTGTGATGGCTTCTAAGGGCACACAAGTTAAACACTTATTGATTGGCTGCTCTGCAGCCTTTTAAATAGCACCATTAACTCGCCGAATACCGAATTCGAACCCAAACTTTTACTGAAAAGTTCGGGTCCGGGGTCCAAAAATCCTAAAGTTCGGTGCGAACCCGAACTTTACAGTTCGGGTTCGGTCAACACTAGTGGTAACGAATGTCATTTTCTCCTGAAATGGCTGCTGCAAGTGTGAGGACATGGAGAAAGGAACTGTAAGAAGGCGGGATCACCCATAATGCCCTGCATGCAGCAAATCATCAGCCAGCCATTCCTGTGATGTCACAGCCCTATAAATAGCTTCTGCCATCTTAGATTCTGCCATTTGCCATTGTACTAAGTGCAGGGAGAGACGTCAGCAGGCGCTAGGGACAGTGCTATAAAAATCTTTATTGTGCTAAAAAAAAAAAATGATTTACAAGTGCAGGGAAAGATTATTCAAGGTGTAGGGAAAGTATAGAGGAATCATTCCACAGCATTTATGTTGTACAGGGTTCAGCAGGGGAGGTTACAGCCTGGGTAATAGGAACAATCCTATTACACCTTGCTGCACTGACTAGGGATCCAAATTGCCATTATACAGCTCTGTCATTCCAGCAAACCATTCTTATTAGGATGCAAGTGCTGTTTGATACAGGCATTAACAGGGTTTATTACCAGGAAATATTTGCCCTTGTGTGGTGCAGTTATATGTTCTAAAGCATTTTTTGGCTTGTATTAGCAGGAAAAAAGGGCTTATTAGCCGTTGTGTGGTGAAGTGCTAAAATTACAGCCCTTTTTGTCATGTATTAGTTGCAAAAGTAAATTATATTTGATGATCAGCGGTGCAGTTATCTGTTGTAAAGCCTTTTGTGGCATGCATTAGTGGAAAAAAATATATATATTTACTGCTCAGCAGTGCAGTTATCTGTTTTAAAACCTTTTGTGGCATGTATTAGTGGAAAAAGAAAACATATATTTGCTGATCAGCAGTGCAGTTATACTGTATGTTCTACAGCCTTTTGTGTAGTGTATAAGTGGAAAAAATAAGTGCCTATTTGCCATTCAGTGGTGTAGTTATATGTTCTAAAGCCCTGAAGCAGCGAGAGGCCTGAGCTCCCAGTGTCATCTAGTGGTCGTGTCTTGACCAGCAACCCAGCGGTTCTTGAATGGTTGACTCGGTCATCTCTGTTTTGGATCCACTCCTGTTTTTTTGGGCATTGTCAATACTGATGGATTACTGACCAAGTGAAGGCGTATGCTCCACAGACAAGATCCGTTTTTTTTGTGGGTTATTGTTCTGGCGGATCAGCGTAAGGGCAAAATATTCAGTGACGTCAACACAAACTTACTGCTGATACCACTCTGTTGGGGGGCTCTATTTGTGCAAGTATTTAATAGAACAAGGTTCTGTAGACATCTATGTGAAATCAGCTGATGACTGTTTAAAAGGAGTGCGCTACTTCTTGACACAAACGTCGACCTGTAAGGCTGAGTTCATACTTGAGTTATTTGGTCAGTTTTGGCCATGTGACTGCCCAAATAAGTGAAGTGTGCAGTGATTCTAAGAGCAACACCTGTCATCTGTATGTCATACAGACTCACAGTATTATTTCCCTATGCGTGTTACTGCAAGGCACAGCGTTCTACACCATTATAAAGGCTCTCTGCAGCCAGGAAATAGATGTTTTTTAATGTGATTTGCCAAGAATATATTCAGATCAAACCGATTTTTTTTTTTTTTAATTGGCGAACCAGTTAATCAGATTTTTTTTTTAATTTGCTTATCTCTAGTCAAGAACTAAGTAAGGAGAGCACACATGCAATTACTATTGTGACTAGTATTTAATTTTATCATCAAGGACACCATGTTGGATTAAGAAACTATTTTGTTATTGACCAGCGCACACTTATGTGTATTATTTAGTGGACTTACTGAGATGTGAATGATTTTATATCATAGCATGGCACCGATCAATCTAAGAGTAAGCACAAACGGTTATATCGCAATTTTGATATTCAATTATTCCATAGGGCTACATACAGCTCTGTCTGCATACAGTGTATTAACTTATTTAATCTTTAAACAGTAGCCATATGGGCAAGGGCCCTGCTTTGGGTGGTGGACCAGGATTTTAAATGAGTACAATAAAACCAGATTTTATTAGTATTTCCTTATGAGTAGTGATGAGAAAATTGAAGCAACTGTAATTTGATCAAAATTTTGGGAAAAATTTGATCCGCTGCAAAATTTGAATTTCCTCGCACATAAATTTTTCCTAAAATGGTAGCTGAAAATAAAAATTATTATAGTCAAATCATCCACTTGATCGTGGAGAGGCCACCTGTTCCCATTTTGATTTAAGAAAACCTGCCAAAGGACCAGCGGCGAGTGTGAAGACGTCATCACATGATCACGCTGGCAGCAGATCCTTTGGCGAATATATATATATATATATATATATATAGTGGGAATTCACTATGGCAGACAGGGTGTGCAGACATAGTACAGAGGCAAATTGCCAGTTCTTAAATCAAACTTCCGTGTTTATTCACACGTAAAGCAAAAACAAAACATCACTTTGCAGTCTTGGTGTTAGTTCACACACAACGGAAAGTCCACAAAGCAAAAATCACCTTGTTGGCAGTTCTGCCTCCAGCAGTCCATAGAAGGCTTTTAGGGGCCCCATTTTCCTTACAGACAGGTTTCAGCCCTCCAGCACAGCACAAGCATCAGATCCCAGCACACACACCTCCTGAGCTCCACTGTCAGACTGAGGTAATTCTCCTCACCTGGCAGTGCTGGCTGGTTTTTAGGCTTGGCAAACCTCGGCCTGGAACATGAGGAGTAGTCACCCACCCAGCACTTTGACTACTCCCAGTAAGAGCCGTCCCGGATCAGCTATACAGCCATAATAAGTATAAGGTGTCAAGCATCAACTGCTGCTGACACATAAAAAACGTCTCTTAGTTCGCCAAGGCCAGGAACCTCGGTGACACATACCTATCATCCACGATTATTCCTTGTACCTTCTTACAAATATATATATATATATATATATATATATATATATATATATATTGTGCTAATAATACTATAGTTGTATTTTGAAATAGTGGTATATAAAAGATGGTATATAAAAAATATAGTTTTATTCTTATATATAAAAAAGTATAAAAATATATTTTTGGGTAACATTCAGACAATACCTGCATAAAAAGCAAACAATAGTTCCTATATATGTTTTCTTTGGGCCGTGACCGTGTTATTTATTTAAGATACTCCCGTTTGTGCAACAATGTATCATTTCATTGCTCCAAATGGGTTATCATAAACCGTGTGAGTGAGTCTATAGGAATAAAACTCCAGCAATTTTCGTATACCCGATTGATAAATTTTGGTTATGTAGGCTATAGTTTTACCTTACTCACGGTTAGTTGTCCCAACAAAGAATTGGACTGGTCGGATCATAGCAGATGGGGGATTGACGAATTTCCCTCAATGCGATATGTGTATGTCACAGGTTATACTGTCAGCATCACCATACTTGGAGTGACACGGTAGTGGTGTTGATGTCTGCGGCCGCGGCGTCCCACATGCTTGCAGAACTCACGGTATGTAAGTCTTCCGACATCTCCTTGTGGACTGGAAGGAATTGCAGGGTCAAAATGCTGGTTTGGTTTGTGTTGGTTGCGATGAATTTCAAATCCCGTATACAAGGAAAATAGTTAGAGCGCTCTTTGGTATATGGGGTTCCAATGTTAATTGATGACATCTAGCTGGGGTACTTTCTCACCATACGCGTTTCAGAGATCTCAGTCTTCTTCCTCAGTGGCAAGGAGACCCCCAGGTATGCTGGATCTTTTATAGTCTTATTTAGTATGTCACTTCAATCAGGTGGAAGGACTGGTGTGGAATCATTTCCACTGGGATTGGTATATCTGAGTCTAGTGTAAGTGCGATTTCACTAGATCCATTGCGTTTTTTATGCGGTAATTAAAACAACATTAATAGTCGTCTGGACATCCATAGTATAATATATATATATATATATATATATATATATATATATATATATATAAAGATAATATATATAAAAGCCATTATATTAGTAGATAAAATTAATATATGTATACATTTCCATGCATATATCCATGTGTAATGTAGTTACAAAAAATGATACAAAAGGTTTTCAGCTGCTTATGAGAAACATAATTATGTCTTATTAGGTTTGATCAAGTGAAGGTCTAATATACCTAGAATAAATGTTAAAGATTGTTAAAGATTTGTTGCATTTTTAGTGCGATTTAAAAATATTTGAAAAAATAAAATAAATGATAGAAGTGGTGTGATATTATAATGTAGACAAGAAAAAAGACAAAAAACACAGCGCCTCATGTGTGGTACCGCCTTATAAATAATATAATATTGTGGTGCATATTTCGCTTACCGGATTCTGTTGTGAGGAGTCACAACAGCTGTATGTGTCTTAGCTGGTATCTCTAGCCACCAGCATCAGGGAATGCCGTGCTGCTGCCTGGGTCTCTTCCTGTCTCAATAGTCCCAGGGAAGTAGGTATGCAGAAAATCATAAAAATATCAGACCACTATCCGGCGCTGCTGGCATAGAAATCAGTCCTTAGGATGAGTAATATTCTTTTTATTAAAGTCAACACGTTTCAAGGGCGAAGTGCCCTCTTTGTCAGGACAATATACAGAAAACCTGTATATTGTCCTGACGAAGGGGGCACTTCACCCTTGAAACGCGTTGACTTTAATAAAAATAATATTACTCATCCTAAGGACTGATTTCTATGCCAGCAGCGCCGGATAGTGGTCTGATATTTTTATGATTTTCTGTGATATTATAATATATAATAGCAAACTGGACATTGGGTGTATAAAAAAAGATATTGTGTTATATATATATATATATATATATATACACACATATATATATCCATGGAAAAAATCTAGCAGCACTCCCTTGAAGACTGTTTGAGGTATAGGGTGCCCGCGGTAATCCCTCGATTCAGGACGGTAGACAATAAAAGTCCACAGCACTCCTTGAAAGATAAAATGTGCTCTTTATTCACACATATCAAGTGACAACGTTTCGGTCCTCTCACAGAACCTTTCTCAAGTCAGCTGACTTGAGAAAGGTTCTGTGAGAGGACCGAAATGTTGTCACTTGATATGTGTGACTAAAGAGCACATTTTATCTTTCAAGGAGTGCTGCGGACTTTTATTGTTTTATATATATATATATATATATATATATATATATATATATATATATATAAATATTAGTGAGTTGTTCATAATTGATAGAAGAGTTTGTAACTAGTTGAAAGGAGTTTGGATACGGTCGCTAAATGTCGAAAGGAGATAGCAGTGCTGGTAAGAACAGCCTGACTGCTATTTCATGTCAACAAAGAGCGTACCACATCAAGGTTGTTCATAAGACGCCAAATATTTCAAGGTCAGCATTAAGTCCATTGGGAGGAGGGTACCCAGTTCATAAATTCTTTTGGATTCCAATCTTGACTTTCTAAATATGTTGTTTCCCCCTCTCCAATGTATAGGGACTTTTTCCAGCGCGATGAATACTGACCCATAATAGGGTAGGGTCTTGATTGTGAACCATTTTGTAGTGTTTTGATAGGGAATGGTTGTCATACCCCTTTTTTATATTATTAATGTATTCAGCGATACGTTTCTTAAGGGGCCTTTTGGTCCTTCCCACATATTGCATTTTACACGGGCATTGGAATATATATATATCACACTGCTAGTATCGCATGTTACAAAGTATTTTATTTTATGTACATGGCTATTAGTGGAAGATGTGATGGAGTGGGTGGTTTTAGAAAACTTGGTCACACGACACCCCACACATCTACCACACCGATAGAAACCTGAAAGATTCATCAAACTAGTGGGTGTAGGTGTCTTTGTGCTTATGATATTTTTCATTTTCACTGTTGGGGCTACCAATAAGTTTAAGTTGGGGGCTTTAGTGAATGTGATGTTTGGTGAATCAGGCATTAGTGGTCCTATCACGTTATCGATCTGAATAAAATGCCAATGTTTTTGTATAATAGATTTTATTTTTTTATATTGAGGATTAAATGGTAAAATCAATCTAATAATACAGTATTAGTTTGTGATTTGTTATTTTTATCTTCAAAGAACGACTTACGATCTAGCTGGCGAGTTTTTTCTACTGATTTATCTAGTAGTAATGGTGGATATTTTTTCTTCTAAAATTGATCTTTTTTCTAGAAAAAACCATATGAAAAATCCAATCATTTCAACTAACTACCCACCTATAGAGGACAACTGTAGACATACAGATCTCAAGGCTAAAACAAAAAAATATCCCAGACAAGAAATTTGTACAGAAATGTCAACTTTTCGTCAATCTGTAGAGAATGACATTAGAAAAGTTAGGCATAAACATCAATACTGTAATTTATCGAAAAATTAGATAGCTGCCATTAAACAATTACAAAGAGACAATAATAAAGTCATAAGACCGGCGGATAAATGAGTGACGACAGTTATTTTAGAATATGAAAAATATAATCAGAAATGTCTAAGACAATTATCCGATGTTGACACATACAAGAAATTATCTAACGATCCGACCCAAGACTACCACAAAAAACTTATACAATTATGTGAAAAGGGTATACAACGAAACATCTTATCAGAGCAGGAAGGCAAATATATTCAAAACACACAACAACATATTCCAGTTTTTTACTGTTTACCCAAATTACATAAGTACACTATAAACCCGCCGGGACGGCCCATCGTCTCCAGAATAGGGTCTATCACAGCTAACTTATCTGAATATATCGATAAAATCCTTCAACCGACAGTTAGAAACATTCCATCAAACATCAAGAACACCACTAAAGTGATTCAGATCTTAGAAAACATCAACTATGACCCCAGTTGGATTATTGGTACGTTAGATGTGCAATCATTATATACCGCAATAGAAAATCAATCCAGTATCCAATCTATGGGGAAACATTTGCAAAAAAAAAGGCCATCTACCTATTCAACAAATTGATTGCCTAATGGAGTGTGTGTCCTTCAAACTCAATAATAACTATTTTTATTATGAGTCCAGTTTTTTTCTGCAGGTGCGTGGGACCGCCATGGGCACCAGGTTCGCCCCCAGTTATGCTTACCTCTTCATGGCCCAATTGGAGGATGAGGTCATCCATCCAAGACTGGGGACGGACCTGGTGCTCTGGCGTAGGTACATCGACGATGTGATTTTTATATGGAAAAATGATACAATTACCCTCAACACTTTTTTAAAAGAAATCAATGATAACCAATATAATCTACACTTTTCATGAGACTACTAGTCAAACATCAGTAGTGTCTGATAAAAATAACGTCTCTAAATAGAGGTCTCTAAAAATAACTACATATTTTTTGATAGTTGTCACTTACCGCAATGGCTACTGAACATCCCACAAGGTCAATTTAGATGTATTAGAAGAAACTGCACTCGCATTAAGACCTTTGAATTAGAAGCACACAAAATGAATCAATTTTAGAAGAAAAAATATCCACCATTACTACTAGATAAATCAGTAGAAAAAACTCGCCAGCTAGATCGTAAGTCGTTCTTTGTAGATAAAAATAACAAATCACAAACTAATACTATATTATTAGATTGATTTTACCATTTAATCCTCAATATAAAAAATAAAATCTATTATCCAAAAACATTGGCATTTTATTCAGGTCGATAAAGTTATAGGACCACTAATGCCTGATTCACCAATCATCACATTTACTAAAGCCCCCAACTTAAATTTATTGGTAGCCCCAACAGTGAAAATGAAAAATATCATAAGCAAAAGACACCTACCCTCCCTAGTTGGATGAATCTTTCAGGTTTCTATCGGTGTGGTAGATGTGTGGGGTGTCGTGTGACCAAGTTTTCTAGAACCACCCACTCCATCACATCTTCCACTAATAGCCATGTACATAAAATAAAAGACTTTGTAATATGCGATACTAGCAGCGTGATATATATGTTTCAATGCCCGTGTAAAATGCAATATGTAGGAAGGACCAAAAGGCCCCTTAAGAAACGTATCGCTGAACACATTATTAACTACCTCAGGACCGCCGTACGCAGGATTGCGTCCTGCCGGCGGCCCTGCTTTTCTGGGTGGACGCATATACGCGTCCTCCCGCGAGAGCCGAGATTTCCTGTGAACGCGCGCACACAGGCGCGCACGCTCACAGGAACGGAAGGTAAGCGAGTGGATCTCCAGCCTGCCAGCGGCGATAGCTCGCTGGCAGGCTGGAGATGTGATTTTTTTTTAACCCCTAACAGTTATATTAGACACTGTTTTGATAACAGCGTCTAATATACCTGCTACCTGGTCCTCTGGTGGTCCCTTTTATTTGGATCGACCACCAGAGGACTCAGGCAGCTCACTAAAGTAGCACTAAACACCACTACACTACACTACACCCCCCCCCCCGTCACTTATTAACTCTTTATGAACCACTGATCACCCCTGATCACCCCATACAGACTCCCTGATCACCCCCTGTCATTGATCACCCCCCTGTCATTGATCACCCCCTGTAAGGCTCCATTCAGACGTCCCTATGATTTTTACGGATCCACGGATACATGGATCGGATCCGCAAAACACATCCGGACGTCTGAATGGAGCCTTACAGGGGGGTGATCAATGACAAGGGGGTGATCACGCATATAGACTTCCTGATCACTTCCCTGTCATTGATCACCCCCCTGTCATTGATCACCCCCCTGTAAGGCTCCATTCAGACGTCCGTATGATTTTTACGGATCCATGGATACATGGATCGGATCCGCAAAACACATGCGGACGTCTGAATGGAGCCTTACAGGGGGGTGATCAATGACAGAGGGGTGATCACCCATATACACTCCCTGATCACCCCCCTGTCATTGATCACCCCCTGTAAGGCTCCATTCAGACGTCCGTATGATTTTTACGGATCCATGGATACATGGATCGGATCCGCAAAACACATGCGGACATCTGAATGGAACCTTACAGGGGGGTGATCAATGACAGAGGGGTGATCACCCATATACACTCCCTGATCACCCCCTGTCATTGATCACCCCCCTGTCAGGCTCCATTCAGACGTCCGAATGATTTTTACGGATCCATGGATCGGATCCGCAAAACACATGCGGACGTCTGAATGGAGCCTTACAGGGGGTGATCAATGACAGGGGGGTGATCACCCATATACACTCCCTGATCACCCCCTGTCATTGATCACCCCCCTGTAAGGCTCCATTCAGACGTCCGCATGTGTTTTTGCGGATCCGATTCATGGATCCGTAAAAATCATACGGACGTCTGAATGGAGCCTTACAGGGGGGTGATCAATGACAGGGGGGTGATCAGGGAGTCTATATGGGTGATCACCCCCCTGTCATTGATCACCCCCCCTGTAAGGCTCCATTCAGACATTTTTTTGGCCCAAGTTAGCGGAAATATATATATATTTTTTTTTGTTTGTTTTTTTCTTACAAAGTCTCATATTCCACTAACTTGTGTCAAAAAATAAAATCTCACATGAACTCACCATACCCCTCACGGAATCCAAATGCATAAAAAATTTTAGACATTTATATTCCAGACTTCTTCTCACGCTTTAGGGCCCCTAAAAAGCCAGGGCAGTATAAATACCCCACATGTGACCCCATTTCGGATAGAAGACACCCCAAGGTATTCGCTGAGGGGCATATTGAGTCCATGAAAGATTGAAATTTTTGTCCTAAGTTAGCGGAAAGTGAGACTTTGTGAGAAAAAAACAAACAAAAAATCAATTTCCGCTAACTTATGCCAAAAAAAATTAAAAATTCTATGAACTCGCCAGGCCCCTCATTGAATACCTTGGGGTGTCTTCTTTCCAAAGTGGGGTCACATGTGGGGTATTTATACTGCCCTGGCTTTTTAGGGGCCCGAAAGTGTGAGAAGAAGTCTGGGATCCAAATGTCTAAAAATGCCCTCCTAAAAGGAATTTGGGCACCTTTGCGCATCTAGGCTGCAGAAAAAGTGTCACACATCTGGTATCGCCGTACTCAGGAGAAGTTGGGCAATGTGTTTTTGGGTGTCATTTTACATATACCCATGCTGGGTGAGAAAAATATCTTGGTCAAATGCCAACTTTGTATAAAAAAAATGGGAAAAGTTGTATTTTGCCAAGATATTTCTCTCACCCAGCATGGTTATATGTAAAATGACACCCCAAAACACATTCCCCAACTTCTCCTGAGTACGGCGATACCAGATGTGTGACACTTTTTTGCAGCCAAGGTGGGCAAAGGGGCACATATTCCAAAGTGCACCTTTCGGATTTCGCAGGCCCTTTTTTACACATTTTGATTGCAAGGTACTTCTCACACATCTGGGCCCCTAAATTGCCAGGGCAGTATAACTACCCCACAAGTGACCCCATTTTGGAAAGAAGACACCCCAAGGTATTCCGTGAGGGGCATGGCGAGTTCCTAGAATTTTTTATTTTTTGTCGCAAGTTAGTGGAATATGAGACTTTGTAAGAAAAAAAATATAAAAAATAAAAATCATCATTTTCCGCTAACTTGTGACAAAAAATAAAAAGTTCTATGAACTCACTATGCCCATCAGCGAATACCTTGGGGTGTCTACTTTCCGAAATGGGGTCATTTGTGGGGTGTTTCTACTGTCTGGGCATTGTAGAACCTCAGGAAACATGACAGGTGCTCAGAAAGTCAGAGCTGCTTCAAAAAGCGGAAATTCAAATTTTTGTACCATAGTTTGTAAACGCTATAGCTTTTACCCAAACCATTTTTTTTTGCCCAAACATTTTTTTTTATCAAAGACATGTAGAACAATAAATTTAGCGAAAAATTTATATATGGATGTCGGTTTTTTTTTGCAAAATTTTACAGCTGAAAGTGAAAAATGTCATTTTTTTGCAAAAAAATCGTTACATTTCGATTAATAACAAAAAAAGTAAAAATGTCAGCAGCAATGAAATACCACCAAATGAAAGCTCTATTAGTGAGAAGAAAAGTAGGTAAAATTCATTTTGGTGGTAAGTTGTATGACCGAGCAATAAACGGTGAAAGTAGTGTAGTGCAGAAGTGTAAAAAGTGGCCTGGTCATTAAGGGGGTTTTAGCTAGCAGGGTTGAAGTGGTTAATATAAAAAAAGACCATTCCCTATCAAACACTACAAAATCGTTCACAATCAAGACCCTACGGGATCAGTATACATCGCACTGGAAAAAGTCCCTATACATTGGAGAGGGGGAAACCACATACTTAGAATGTCCAGATTGGATTCCAAAAGAATTTATGAACTGGGTACCCTCCTCCCCAATGGACCTAATGATGACCTTGAAATATTTGGCTTCTTATGAACAACCTTGATTTGGTACGCTCTTTATAGACACAAAATAGCAGTCAGGCTGTTCTTACCAGCACTGCTATCTCCTTTCGTCATTTAGTGACCATATACAAACTCTTTTCAACTAGTTACAAACTCTTCTATCAATTATAAACAACTCTTCCATCAATTATGAACAACTCACAAATATTTATTTATATATTTATATATATTGTGAACTGTTACACCCTCCTGCAGGGTTGTTTTGGGCAGAAACAGGAACACCGACACCTTTGTAGCTTGTGCGTCAGACTGTTGCTAGTTTATTTTGCAAATTGCTCAAAATAACAAACAAAAACAAAATAAACAATAGCCGTCTGGCTCCTGCCTATCTCACTCGGCAGCTCTAGCTAAACTCATAACACAAATAGCATTTTCAAGGGGAAAACAGAGCAACTTACAGTTCAGTAGTAGCGGCCGCTCTCAGAGCTCCTAGGCTTGCAGCTTCTCAAACAGACTGCCCACACTCCCAGAGAGAGAGCTCCTGGATCAGGGCTGCTGACTTAAATAGTACATCTGTGTGAGCAGTCCCCCTAGGCAGGTAAAACCCGGACTGGCTCCGGGTGGTCAGGGAACCCACCACACTCTTCCCTGACCGGTTCCAGGACCCTAAGCTGGCTTTCTTTTTCCAAGGAAGCTTCTAGAAACAAAGAAAACCAAACCTTCCTGGAGCCTTTTAACACATGAAGTGCCGGAAACTTGGTGCAATGTACACACCATCCAGCGCTTTCTCTGCCAAACATTGTGACACCCTGTCACAATATATTTAGACAATATATTTTCTTATACACCAAATGTCCAGTTTGCTATTATATATTATAAGAAACACAGAGAGAGGAAATGCACCAAACCGATATAACACTGACTATGCTGGCAAGACATGAATAAAGGTATTAAAAGCTGAGACTTTTGCCAATATATTCCAGTCATGGAGATATCGGAGCCCATCATGCACCACGTCACGGTTCTCAGCATGGCAAGGGGTCCTAACCGCTGCTCTAACTGTGGTGTGAACACGGTCTGAAGGTGATGTAATTCAGCTCGCAGCCAAGCTCCCCACAAGTGCCCAGCATGAATACTGCGGTTGTACACTGTGAATGAAGCCAGGCCGCGAGCCACACCCACACCAGACCATGTGATGGAGGTTACCAGGTGCAAAAGAGTGTTAGAATGCCAAGTAAAGGCAAACGCACTCAAATCTAACAAGGCAGAAACCAAAAAACAAAAAAATAGTGGCAATTCTGGAGGAGCTGCCAAACCCCTGACACTGTAGCGTGTCTTCTATTGGGGGAGCAGCCCGACCGCATGTGGACCGCAGTAATCGACTAACCCCAGCAAAATATGCATACAATGGAGGATATCGGCGCGGTCCACATGCACCACAAGAGCAAACTACACAGAATGTAGCAATCATATGAAACACAGAGAGAGGAAATGCACCAAACAGATATAATACTGACTATGCTGGCAAGACATGAATAAAGGTATTAAAAGCTGAGACTTTTGCCAATATATTCCAGTCATGGAGATATCACACCACTTCTATCATTTTTAGTTTTATTTTTTATATTTTTATAATTTATCACCATTTTTTAATCGCACTAAAATCGCAACAAACCCACATTTATTCTAGGTATATTAGACCTTCACTTGATCAAACCTAATAAGATGTAATTATGTCTCTCATAATCAGCTAAAAACCTTTTGTATAATTTTTTGTGACTACATTACACATGGATATATGCATGGGAATTTATACATATATTAGTTTTATCTACTAGTATAATGGCTTTTATATATATTATCTATATATATTATATTTTTAATGTTGTTTTAATTACCGCATAAAAAACACAATGGGTCTGGTGAAATCGCACTTACACCAGACTCAGATATTCCAATCCCAGTGGAAATGAGATTCCACACCAGTCCTTCCACCTGATTGAAGTGACATACTAAATAAGACTATAAAAGATCCAGCATACCTGGGGGTCTCCTTGCCACGGAGGAAGGGGACTGAGATCTCTGAAACGCGTATGGTGAGAAAGGACCCCAGCTAGACGTCATCAATTAACATTGGAACCCCATATACCAAAGAGCGCTCTAACTATTTTCCTTGTATATGGGATTCGAAATTCATCGCAACCAACACAAACCAAACCAGCACTTGGACCCTGAAAATCCTAAACACTGCAACAAAAAACTGCTATTGCTCTTACATAATTTCAATGACCACTACTCATTCTTTGATATCTAGTCAACCCGAGATTATAGCTTTGCACTTTTGAATAGTTCCATAAACTGTTCTGCATACATTAGTCATGGCACAAATTATGTAAATTGTTGTATGTAATTAAACTTTGTTTTTTAGCTTTTCTATGCGACTGCACAAAATACTTTTAGAGCTGGTCTCAGATGTCATTGTATTTAGAGCAAACCTTTCTATAATGGCAAAGTGCTGAACCGCAGCAAAAATTGATTTCAAGTCTGTCTCATTACATGAAATGGATGCTTGACTATTTCTTCATTCCTTGGACTAACAAGTTACTTTATTTTGAAAAAGCCAAGTTTCATTAGTAGTGTTACAGTTAAATTATCCATGCAATTATTTTCAACTGGCTAGCCTTCTCAATGAATGTTTTATTTCAGGAAAATACAAGGCTCGAATAAAAAGAGCACTTAAACTCATCACAACATTCAGGAGAATGGGAATAATAGCTTCATTGTTCTTTATAAACAAATGTTGGTTAATTCCATTAGTCCTACTTCACTAAACATATTAATAGTATCTAAGTTTTCTTCTTTTACATTTTGTGGAAAATAGCTATATTCTAGGTAAATTAATGTTACATTTTACTTCAGTTTTCTTAACTTTTAGCCAAGGGCAATACAAGCTCTCCCAAAGCTTTAGACACTGTTTTTAGAATGTTCGCCCGTATCCCAGTCTAAATTTCATTATAACTGTTAGATTGGCAATCATTTGTTAAATTGGATCTAGCACACTACTTATCCCAGTGCCAACAGCAGTATCAGCAAGTTGGTCACAAACTGTAACTGGTTCCACAAGAAAATGCAGAGACAGATTGCATTTTATTAATTAATAAATTTCACCTCCATCTCAATAGTGGATGCCTACTTTACCTACTCTACATCCCACTCTGCTTACTGCATATTTATATAAAAAAAAAAAGATTATATATATATTGTAGGGGGTTAGCTCTTCTCCGGGGGGTCATTCACACAAATTTAAGGTCCAAACTTTGCTTTTATTTGACACCTTAGCAAAACAAACATAATACAAAACAAATACCTGCCCGGCTGGGCGCTAACTAAACATAGTGCAGAAGCCCTGACTCACCAATAGAGTGCTGTTCAGACACAGTTATACCATGCAGCTTTCACAGCTAGCCCAGCAGCCTCCAGGCTGTAGCAAATGCAAGTCCCTTTGGGGGATTGTGGTCCAGCAGTCCTCTCGACTCTGACCTCGTGGCCCTTGTACCGCAGGCGTCACTGTGTCCCCCAAATTCCAGGCTGTCACTTAGCCTCGTGGTCCCTCAGCCTAGCCCAGCTAAGGCCACACAGACAGAGCCTCCAGGCCTCTGTCTACAGGCAACACACTCCCCCCTTTCTGACACTCTGGGAGGTGCCTTATGCTAGGCTGATAACCTCAGCTTGTCTCACCTGTGGTGGAACAGGGGTGCGGACCACTACTATCCACCCCTTCCTTGCCTCCAACCGGCGTGAGACCTGTCACTGTCTCACAATATATATACAAAAACTAACACGATCCAACAGTACTCTGCAAACACAAATAACAAAGTAGATACAATAATGCCATACTCACTATAAGGAATGTAAAGCTGTAAGCTCTCCCTGAATTTAATGGAGGCCATTATGGCACCAAAAGAGGTATAAAATACTGTAGGCTCAGCGTGCATGTAGAACCTGCATTCCCTGAATTTAATGGAGGCCAGTATGGCACCAAGCATCTCACATTTATAACATACTATTAGCACTAGTACATTCCTTATAATAAATATGGCATTATTATATTTACTTTGTTATTTGTGTTTGCAGAGTACTGTTGCATTGTTTGTTTTTGCATATATATATATATATATATATATATATGTGTGTGTGTGTGAAAAAAAGCATAGTAGTACTCCAACGTAGCACATAAAACTGTGATTTATTCAACCCAGTATCAGCAACTTTTTCAAGCAGTTAAAACGTTGCTGAAACTGGGTTGAATAAATCACAGTTTTATGTGCTATGTTGGAGTGCTACCATGCTTTTCTTCACATATAGAGATGTCGCGAACATAAAATTTTCCGTTCGCGAACGGTGAATGCGAATTTCTACAAATGTTCGCGAACCGAATTTTAAAACCCACAGGGACTCTTTCTGGCCACAATAGTGATGGAAAAGTTGCTTCAAGGGGACTAACAGCTGGACTGTGGCATGCCGGAGGGGGATCCATGGCAAAACTCCCATGTAAAATTACATAGTTGACGCAGAGTTGGATTTTAATCCATAAAGGGCATAAATCACCTAACAATCCATTTTTTTTTTTTTAACAACGTGGTTTAAAACATCCAGTGTGTGTATACGATCAGGTATGATGTTGTATCGATCAGGTAGTGTAAGGGTTACTCCCGCTTCACAGACATTGACAGACCAAACTCCCCTTTTAATGCACTGCAAACAACCACAAACAGTCTATTTGCCCAACCGCAAACTCCCCATTTGTACAAGGTTGGATACAAAGCTAGCCATGTCCCGTTGATGTCATTTAAGGTTTCTTCCTCCAACCAGCCACGTACAACACCAAGGGTCCCGGAAAGGTGAATTGAATAGATTTTTCAAACGGGGAGATGGTTAAAAAAACACCCTCCCCTTTGTTTGAATCCACGGTCACTGCGTCTATGCCGTGCAATTTACTGTCCCACCCGATATGAGTGCTATTTTCTATAGTTCTCTCTTCTCATCAGTTTAATTCCTGTTACGTCCCCAATCTGGGGTCCATTTATTAAATGGATTTTTCGAATGGGGAGATGGTTAAAAAATTGCTGGCTCCCTCCCCTTTGTTTGAATCCACGCCACGGTCACTGCGTCTGCGCCGTGCAATTTACTGTCACACCCAATATGAGTGGTATTTTCTGTAGTACTATTCTCATCAGTTTAATCCCTGTTACGTCCCATATCAGGGTGGGATTGCGTTTTGTAAAAAAAAAATTTAGGCCGGGTACCTTCGACTGCCTTCACAGTGACAGACCAAACTCTGATACACCAAGTACTCTGCAAAAGGACGCATGAGCCTACAGCCATTGTGCATGAGCGTTCAGTAACGCGGCCCAAAAATACCCAGCTCCGCAGAGGCTGTCCTCTTTATTTTAAATTAAAAAAATCTGTTCTTACCAGTTTAATCTATGTTGTCCCCTATCAGAGACAGGTGTATGGAATAGATTTTAGAAACCGGGAGATGGAAAAAGCAGCTTGGTCGGTCCTCTTACTCCCAAGTTGGGGCACTGCGCGTGCACGGAGCAATGTGCTGTGACACCCTATATGAGTGGTGTCTTAACTAGTACTATTCCTATTAGTTTAATCCCTGTTACATCCCCTATCCGGGGACGTGTGTCGAATTGATTAACCATTGTCGAATTAACGAACCATTACGACATCCTGGAATAATTTAGTTCTGAGCTTTGTACTTGCTTTGTATTGGAATTGGTGGGGATTTTTTAAATTGTCTGCATTATTTCTAATAAACTATTAAGAGACTTTATTATGATTTTTTTATTTTATGTATTAAAAACCCACCCATACAACTTAAAAAAAAATATATAAAAATTTAAGTTTTTTCTATGAAAAAACATCCAGCCGATCGCTTTTGTCTGAAGCAACAGCCTTATCATCTGGGGTGTGGCATAGAAGTGATGATCGCTTCATCGTGATACGCAAGCCCCTTCACCACAACAAGGTAACGATCACGAAAGGGGAATTGACACTTGTATGTGCCTTTTTGTTTTGTTTTGTTTTTGCAGCCACAGTGCAGCACCAGAGGCCAGAAAAATTTGGCATGTATACATGCCTGAAAAACAATGTTATTGTTGCAGCCGCTGTTGTAGCAGCGGCCGGAAAAATTTATGTTTTCAAGGCAGAAAGGTGACTAAAACATTGCGGCTTGAACCCTTGTTGGTGGCGGAGAATTCACGAAAGTCATCCGGTATGCAGACATTAAATACAGCAGCATGGGGACCATTTTGAGGCCAGGCATGTCATCAGGCCTTTTGTTAGTTAAACGTATCCCCTACTGTCAGTCCCTTCGAGATCCATGCCTCATTCATCTTAATGAAGGTGAGGTAATCAACACTTTTTTGACCGAGACGACTTCTTTTGTCAATGACAATGCCTCCTGCTGCACTGAAGGTCCTTTCTGATAGGACACTTGAAGCGGGGCAGGCCAGAAGTTCTATCGCAAACTGGGATAGTTCAGGCCACAGGTCAAGCCTGCACACCCAGTAGTCAAGGGGTTCATCGCTCTTCAGAGTGTCGATATCTGCAGTTAAGGCGAGGTAGTCTGCTATCTGTCGGTCGAGTTGTTCTCTAAGGCTGGATCCCGAAGGGCTGTGGCGATGTGTAGGACTGAAAAAGCTCTGAATTTCCTCCATCAACAACACATCTGTAAAGTGTCCTGTCCTTGCCGCCGTGGTCATGGTAGGAGGAGGATTACTTTCCCCTCTTCCCCTGTTAGATTCACATTGTGCTGTGACATCCCCCTTATAAGCTGTGCAAAGCATATTTTTTTAGTTTGGTTTTAAACTGCTGCATTCTTTCTGACTTCTGGTAATTTGGTAACATTTCCACCACTTTCTGCTTATACCGGGGGTCTAGTAGCATGGCCACCCAGTACAGGTCGTTCTCCTTCATCCTTTTTATACGAGGGTCCCTCAACAGACATGACAGCATAAAAGACCCCATTTGCACAAGGTTGGATGCAGAGCTACTCATTTCCCGTTCCTCCTCACTGATGTCATTGGCGGTCTGTTCTTCCCCCCAGCCACGTACAACACCACGGGTCCCAGATTGGTGACAACAACGAGCATCCTGGGATGCCTGCTGTGGTTGGTCTTCCTTCTCCTCAAAGCCACATTCCTCCTCTGACTCCTCTTCCTCCTACTCCTCTTGCAGCGTTGCCGCAGGTGCTGCAAGCGATGATGACAAGGCTGTTTCTGGTGGTGATGGTGACCACAACTCTTCCTCTTCACGCTCATCTACAGCCTGATCCAGCACTCTACGCAGGGCACGCTCCAGGAAGAAAACAAACGGGATGAGGTCGCTGATGGTGCCTTCGGTGCGACTGACTAGGTTTGTCACCTCCTCAAAAGGACGCATGAGCCTACAGGCATTGCACATGAGCGTCCAGTAACTGTCACAACCAGACATCTGAGAAGCTCTGACAGATGCTTTTCAGCACCTCCTCCTTGAGCTTTTCTTTGTTTTGGTATTCAGTTCCTTATCTCGTTAGTCTCTCTCAGCTGTCTTGTAGTTGGACTGATTGCATCCCTTTAAATTCCTCCCCATAATGCATTAGTGTGCGGTTTATACAACTTCCTGGAGTGTGTGTGCATGCTGATCCTAGTTCCCAGTCTTCTACAAGTTAAGTGTTGTACATTCATTTGTGATTTTATGTTTGCTGGATCCCAGGTGACCCTGACTCCCTCCGTGTCTAGTGTAGGGAGCTGGTGGTCGTGTCCCCTCACTATTTGTCATGGTCTTACCTTCTTGCTGTTCTCCTTCGTTTGACATGTGCTGGCGGCCATCTTGGTTTCTGGGTTTCTTGTAGCCTCCCACCCTGCGGCTTCTCCTTCCCACTGGGAGGAGCTGGATGCCTAGCTCATATATATAGGAGGTCTGTGGCTTCAGTTCCTTGCTTGGTCCTCCTGTGTTCACATGCTTCTAAGACTGCTGCTGCTTCTGGTTCCTGATCCTGGCTTCGTCTGACTACCCTGCTGGTTCCTGATCCAGGCTTCGTCTGACTACCCTGCTGGTTCCTGATCCAGGCTTCGTCTGACTACCCTTCTGGTTCCTGACCTCTGGCTTCGCAAGACCCTGCTTCGGTTTAGCCATCCATTTGGACTTTTGCCTTACAGCTTGATTTTCAATAAAGCCTTCTTATTTTCACTTATCTCTTGTTGTACGTCTGGTTCATGGTTCCATGACATTAGGACCAAGCCATGAATTCTGACGGTACAGGGCCATCCTCGCTACCTACGCTGGTTGCCAGACTTGATCAGCAGGATCACCTGTTGGGTCGGTTCGCTGTGGCGTTGCAAACCCTGCTTGAACGCACGGCTCATTTAGCTTCCGTTGCCGATGGGTCGGTTGTCGCTCCTGGGCCCGCTCCTACTGCCGCTCCGGTTGTTGCGCCAGAGTCTACCCCGACACCTGTTGCTGCGCCTGCGGTGTTTCGGGGTATGACCGGTTCTGCCCCCCTTCCACAGCGCTTTGGGGGAGAGCCAACTCAGTGCCGAGGTTTCCTTAACCAGGTGGGCATTTATTTCGAGTTGCTGCCACATGCCTTTCCTACTGAGAGATCAAAGGTGGGCTTCTTGATCTCGCTGCTCTCGGACAAGGCCTTGGCCTGGGCCAGCCCTTTATGGGAGAACAACAATCCGGTGGTTGCCGAGTTTTCCGGTTTTGTTGCTTCTCTTCGGAAGGTATTCGATGTGCCAGCTCGTGCTGCCTCTGCTGCGAAGCTCCTTATGTCCATCAGACAGGGTTCACGATCCGTAGCTGAATACGCCATTGAGTTTCGTACCCTGGCAGCAGAGGTGGGCTGGAATAATGAGGCTCTGGTCGCTGCTTTCTCTCATGGTCTCTCGGATGCCTTGAAGGATGAGGTTGCAGCTAAGGACCTACCAGTGGAGCTCGAGTCTCTTATTTCTTTCCTGATTTTGATTGACACCAGACTCAGGGAGAGACCTTCCTTTAAGGAGAGCCTGCGGAGGTCTTCTAACAGATTGGCGCCTACGTTTGCTGTCCCACCCGTGCCTCCCTCTCCTCCCACGCCTCCTGGGGATGACTTGTCTGGGGGTGAACCCATGCAGCTGGGGTTTGCTCGCCTGTCCGAGGGGGAGAGGGTACTCCGGAGACGCGAGGGCCGATGCATGTACTGTGGTCTCGGTGGGCATTTTCGGTTGGCATGCCCGAACCGTCCGGGAAACGCTCGCACCTGAGATCCTGTCGGGGGCAGATCTTGGGTGGAGTCTCCTCGTCCCCGGTTTCCCGTGTTGACAAACCACTGATTACTGTTGTCCTCTCCTGGGTCGGGGGCTCGGTGACGACCCAGGCGTTGGTGGACTCTGGTGCTGGTGGTTTGTTCATTGATAGTGTGTTCGCTGCCGCGAATTCCATTCCTCTGCAGCCTCGAGGCTCCCCACTGGCTCTTGAGGCGATAGACGGCAGACCCCTTCTGCCGCCACACGTGACTCAGGAGACCCTTCCTTTGGGGATGGCCATTGGTGCCGTTCACAGAGAGTCGGTCTGTCTCCAGGTTATTTCGTCTCCACACTACTCGGTGGTCTTGGGGTACCCCTGGCTCCAGAAGCATAATCCGACTTTCGATTGGAGATCGGCCGAGATCCTCTCGTGGTCACCGCAGTGTGGGGCTAGTTGCATCCATGGGCCTGTCAAGTTGCTGTGTACTTCCTCGGACTCTCTGTTGCCTCCTGAATACGAGGAGTACCGGGATGTATTCGATAAGGTGCGTGCGGTTGCCCTACCTCCGCACCGCCCATACGATTGTGCCATAGAGTTACAATCTGGTGCCGTTCCTCCTCGTGGCAAAGTCTATCCACTGTCGGTAGCGGAGAATGAGGCCATGGAGGAGTACGTGAGGGAGGCGCTTTCACGCGGACACATTCGCAAATCCTCGTCCCCGGCAGGGGCTGGATTTTTCTTTGTGAAAAAGAAGGGCGGTGAGTTGAGGCCTTGCATCGATTACAGGGGTCTCAATCGCATCACGATCAAGAACGCTTACCCGATACCCTTGATTTCCGAGCTGTTCGATCGCCTCAAAGGGGCCACGGTCTTTACCAAACTCGACCTGAGGGCGGCATATAACCTGGTAAGGATCAAGGCGGGCGATGAGTGGAAGACCGCGTTTAACACCAGGACCGGTCATTATGAATCCTTGGTTATGCCCTTTGGGTTGTGCAATGCGCCCGCAGTCTTCCAGGAATTCATCAACGATGTTTTCCGTGACCTGTTGCAGCAGTGTGTGGTGGTCTATTTGGATGACATCTTGGTATATTCTGAATCCATGGAGGCCCACATTCTGGATGTCAGACGAGTGTTGCAACGGTTACGAGAGAACAAGCTGTTCGGTAAGCTTGAGAAATGCGAATTTCACCGATCCCAGGTAACCTTCTTAGGTTACATCATTTCCGCTGAGGGGTTCTCCATGGATCCTGAGAAGGTTTCGGCTGTCTTACAGTGGCCCCAGCCCAGTGGTCTTCGTGCCCTGCAGCGCTTTTTGGGCTTCGCCAATTATTATCGGAAGTTCATCAGGGACTTTTCCATGCTAGCCAAGCCTCTCACGGATCTGACCAGGAAGGGCAGTAATCCCAGGTCTGGCCGCTCGAGGCCATCCGAGCTTTTGAGGCTCTAAAGTCCGCCTTTATGTCGGCTCCGATTCTGTCGCATCCCAACCCTGGGTTGCCTTTTGTCCTCGAGGTGGACGCGTCTGAGACGGGAGTAGGCGCCCTTCTGTCTCAGCGTAGAACACCAGAGGGTCCTCTGCTTCCTTGTGGGTTTTACTCCCGGAAACTGTCTTCCGCGGAGTGCAACTATCAGATTGGTGACAGGGAGTTATTGGCCATCGTGCAGGCCCTTAAAGAATGGAGGCACTTGCTCGAGGGCTCGGTGGTTCCGGTTCTCATCCTGACGGACCACAAGAATCTGACCTACCTCTCTGAGGCCAAGAGATTGACACCACGTCAGGCCAGATGGGCTCTGTTCTTGTCACGTTTTAATTACGTGGTCTCCTACCTACCCGGTTCCAAGAACATCAGAGCGGATGCCTTATCACGGCAGTACTCCGAGCTGTCCGGGGAGGAGTCGGTTCCGACTTCGGTCATACCTCCGAATCAGATCCTGGCCGCCATTCGCGCCAGCCTGACCTCTCCCCTGGGTGAGCAGATTTTGGCGGCTCAATCTGGTGCTCCCTCTGGGAGACCCAACGGCAGATGTTTTGTGCCTGAGGAGTTGCGCACTCGGTTGTTGCGAACCTACCATAACTCCAAGGCCGCGGGGCATCCTGGAAAGAATCTGCTGTCCTGGGCTGTTTCACGTCTGTTCTGGTGGCCTTCTCTACGTTCCGACATCGCCGCATATGTAGCGGCATGCTCCGTTTGTGCCCAGAGTAAGTCCCCTCGGCACCTTCCGTTGGGCCTTTTGCAACCCATAGCCACCGGGGAGCGTCCATGGTCACACCTGGGGATGGATTTCATTGTGGACCTCCCTGCATCCCGAGGCCATACGGTCATTCTCATGATTGTGGATCGGTTTTCCAAAATGTGCCACTGTGTTCCTCTCAAGAAGTTACCCTCTGCACAAGAGTTGGCCTCGATTTTTGCCAGGGAGGTCTTCCGGTTGCACGGTTTGCCCAAGGAGATTGTGTCGGATCGGGGGAGTCAGTTTGTGTCCAGGTTCTGGCGCGCCTTTTGCTCCCAGTTGGGGATTCATCTCTCTTTCTCCTCGGCCTACCACCCTCAGTCCAATGGGGCCGCAGAACGATCCAATCAGGCCTTGGAGCAATTCCTTCGTTGCTATGTCTCCGATCACCAAGACAATTGGGTTGACCTCCTGCCTTGGGCTGAGTTTGCCAGGAACACGGCGGTGAACTCTTCTTCTGGGACGTCTCCCTTCATGGCCAATTATGGGTTCCAACCTGCCGTGTTACCGGAGGTATTCTCTCCCCAGGATATTCCGGCTGTGGAGGATCACCTTTCCGTCCTACGTGCTTCTTGGGTACAGAGCCAGAGGTCGGGGTACAGATCCAGAGGTCCCTTGAGGTCTCTGCGCAGCGCCAGAGACTCCAGGCTGATCGCAGACGAGCGCCCGCTCCTTCCTACCAGGTCGGAGACCGCGTATGGTTGTCCACCCGCAACCTCAACCTTCGAGTGCCCACTCCCAAGCTGGCGCCTCGCTTTGTTGGTCCCTTCCGAGTGCTTCGCAGGGTAAACCCGGTAGCCTATGCCCTTGCGCTTCCTCCTGGCATGCGGATCTCCAACGTGTTTCATGTCTCCCTGTTGAAGCCACTGGTGTGTAATCGTTTCACTTCCTCGGTTCCTCGGCCTCGTCCGGTCCAAGTGGGCAATCGTGAGGAGTATGAGGTGAGCAATATCCTGGACTCACGCCTGGTCCGCGGTCGGGTGCAGTTTTTGGTCCATTGGCGTGGTTATGGTCCAGAGGAGCGTTCCTGGGTTCCCTCCGCAGATGTCCATGCTCCTGCCTTGCTCCGAGCCTTCCACGCACGCTTCCCTCAGAAACCGTTCTTTACTCCGCGGAGGAGGGGCCCTTGAGGGGGAGGTACTGTCATGGTCTTACCTTCTTGCTGTTCTCCTTCGTTTGACATGTGCTGGCGGCCATCTTGGTTTCTGGGTTTCTTGTAGCCTCCCACCCTGCGGCTTCTCCTTCCCACTGGGAGGAGCTGGATGCCTAGCTCATATATATAGGAGGTCTGTGGCTTCAGTTCCTTGCTTGGTCCTCCTGTGTTCACATGCTTCTAAGACTGCTGCTGCTTCTGGTTCCTGATCCTGGCTTCGTCTGACTACCCTACTGGTTCCTGATCCAGGCTTCGTCTGACTACCCTGCTGGTTCCTGATCCAGGCTTCGTCTGACTACCCTTCTGGTTCCTGACCTCTGGCTTCGCAAGACCCTGCTTCGGTTTAGCCATCCGTTTGGACTTTTGCCTTACAGCTTGATTTTCAATAAAGCCTTCTTATTTTCACTTATCTCTTGTTGTACATCTGGTTCATGGTTCCATGACACTATTGTAGGGTGTTCAGGTGTTATATAGTCGAGGTACGTGGATATGCTATCATCCACCATTGGGGTGTTTGCATAGGCTGAGCAGAGTCAGGGAGAGTGCCAGGTCTTATGCAGGGGTCTACCTTTTGTTCCTTAGTTATGGATCCAGTAAGTCATATATTCATTTTGCATTGTCTTGTTTCCTGTACACCTTCCGTGACATTATAAACCGCCAAAACCGTCTCAAGCATGGATCCGGTTTCACTTTTGACTGAACGCTTTCAGGGTCTTTCATTGGAGGTAGCTGATCTCCGTAAGACTCTTTCTCAGTTTCTAGTGACCGGTTCAGCTTACGCTCATGGAGTTTGCTCTGAGCCTAAGATCTCGCTCCCGGATACGTTCTCCGGGGATAGTGGGAATTTTGCGCGTTTCAGAGAGGCTTGCAAACTCAATTTTCGCCTTCTTCCCCATTCCTCTGGTGATGAGGAACGGAGGGTGGGGATCATTATATCGCTGCTCAGGGGTAACGCTCAGTCGTGGGCCTTTTCGCTGCCGGTGGGGGCACGGCCCCTCCGTTCAGTGGATGAATTCTTTTAAGACCTGGGTCAGATATATGATGATCCGGATCGTGTTGCTTTGGCTGAGTCTAGACTACGTCTGTTATGCCAGGGTAAACAATCCGCAGAGATATACTGCTCAGAATTTTGGAGATGGGCAGCTGATACTGGTTGGAATGATGCTGCACTCTGAAGTCAATTTTGCCATGGTCTTTCAGAGGGATTGAAAGATGCATTTGCCTTTCATGAGAGGCCTATCTCCTTGGACGCTGCTATGTCTCAGGCCATTCGTATTGACAGGCGTCTTAGAGAGAGAGATCTCTCCTTCCTGTCATACTCAGTCCCAGGACAGTGCAGCGGTCTCATTCTGTGCGCAGGGGTCCCAGTCGCTGTCAGCCCCTTCTGAGCAGGAGCCCATGCAGCTGGGGTTGATTGCCTCTGACAATAGAAGATTCAGCCCGCATGGGAAGGTTTGTTTTTGTTGTGGAGGTATAAGGCATTTGGCAAATGTTTGTCCCTCTAGGAGATTCAGGCAGTCTTCTGGGAGTAATAAAGAAACAAAAAGGAAAAAATATTTTAAAAATGTTCCATGTGTTACTATTGGCAGGGTTGAGGCAGAAATTGAAGGTTTTCCGTTTGCTTGTAGTTCCCGTTTTGTCCTGCCTGCCAGGGTGGCGCTAGAGAGCAAGAACATTTTTTGTGAGATTTTTGTAGATAGTGGAGCAGCTGTCAATCTCATTGATAATCATTTTGCGATAACTCATGGTTTCCAGGTATGCACTTTGGGAAAGGATATTCCTGTTTATGCTATTGATTCCGCTCCACTTTCTCAGAAATCATTAAAGGGCATAGTTCACAATATTCGTTTAATTGTGAGTGATGCTCATGTTGAGGATGTGTCATGTTTTGTCCTTAGCAGATTACCTACTCCTCTTGTGTTGGGGCTACCCTGGCTCACTAAACATAACCCCACCATTGATTGGCAAGCGAGGCAAATAAATGGTTGGAGTGACTTTTGCAGAGAGAATTGCCTCACGACATCTGTTTCTGAGGTTTCTACTAAGACTGTACCTCCTTTTCTCTCTGAGTTCTCGGATGTCTTCTCTGAGAGTGGAGTTCAGGATTTGCCCCCGCACAGGGAGTACGATTGCACTATTAATCTCATCCCAGGCGCCAAGCTGCCTAAATCTCGTTTATACAATCTTTCACAACCTGAGAGGGTCGCTATGCGTACTTATATCTCTGAGAGTCTGAGAAAAGGACACATACGACCCTCAAAGTCACCTGTTGCCGCTGGTTTTTTCTTTGTTAAGAAAAAAGATGGTTCTTTAAGACCTTGTCTGGATTTCAGGGAGCTGAACAGTATCACTATTCGTGACCCTTATCCGCTTCCTCTGATCCCGGACCTGTTTAACCAGATTGTTGGGGCTAAAGTCTTTTCCAAATTAGATCTAAGAGGGGCATACAACCTGGTCAGGGTCAGAGAAGGAGACGAATGGAAGACGGCCTTCAATACCCCTGAGGGCGATTTTGAGAATTTGGTTATGCCTTTTGGTTTGATGAATGCCCCAGCCGTTTTTCAGGATTTCGTGAACAGCATTTTTTATCATTTAATGGGAAAATTTGTATTAGTGTATTTGGATGACATTTTGATTTTTTCTCCTGACTTCAAAACTCATAAGGAACACTTACGTCAGGTCTTGCTCATCCTGCGGGAGAATAAATTATACGCGAAACTGGAAAAATGTGTGTTTGCGGTTCCAGAAATTCAATTTCTGGGGTTTCTTCTCTCCGCTTCTGGTTTTTGCATGGACCCCGAGAAGGTCCGCGCTGTGCTTGAGTGGGAGCTTCCTGAGGATCAGAAGGCGCTGATGCGTTTTTTGGGCTTTGCCAATTATTACAGGAAGTTTATTTTGAATTATTCATCTATTGTTAAACCACTCACTGATATGACCAGAAAGGGGGTAGATTTTTCTTTCTGGTCGGTAGAGGCGCGTAAGGCCTTTTCTAATATCAAGGAGAGTTTTGCTTCCGCTCCCATCTTGGTACAACCTGATATTTCTCTACCCTTCATAGTTGAGGTTGATGCTTCTGAGGTGGGTGTGGGTGCGGTCTTGTCTCAGGGTTCCTCTCCTGCCAAATGGCGACCGTGTGCCTTTTTCTCGAAGAAACTCTCCTCCGCAGAGAGAAATTACGATGTGGGAGATAGGGAATTGTTGGCCATCAAGTTGGCTTTTGAGGAATGGCGCCATTGGCTAGAGGGAGCCAGACACCCTATTACCGTGTTTACTGACCATAAAAATCTGGCCTACTTGGAGTCAGCCAAGCGTCTGAACCTGAGACAGGCCAGATGGTCTTTGTTCTTTTCAAGGTTTCATTTTGTTGTCACGTTCCGCCCTGGGGTTAAGAATGTGAAGGCAGATGCCCTGTCACGTTGTTTTCCTGGGGGTGGGAATTTTGAAGACCCGGGTCCCATTTTGGCTGAAGGTGTGGTAGTCTCTGCTCTTTTTCCTGAATTGGAGGCAGAGGTGCAGGCAGCCCAGTCAGAGGCTCCTGATCTTTGTCCTCCTGGGAGGTTGTTTGTGCCTCTCGCTTTAAGACACAAGATTTTTAAGGGACACCATGATACGGTCCTTGCTGGGCACCCAGTGGATCTCATCGCTCTGAGATTCTGGTGGCCTGCGCTTCGTAAGTCGGTTGAGGGTTTTGTGGCAGCCTGCGAGACTTGCGCTCGTGCCAAAGTCCCTCATTCACGGCCATCAGGTCCTCTCCTTCCCTTACCCATTCCTTCCCGTCCTTGGACACATCTGTTCATGGACTTCATTACGGACCTGCCTCGTTCCTCGGGGAAGACTGTGATTCTGGTGGTGGTGGACCGTTTTAGCAAAATGGTGCATTTCATCCCTTTTCCTGGTTTGCCCAATGCTAAGACGCTGGCGCAGGCATTTATTGATCACATTGTCAAATTGCATGGTATTCCTTCAGACATAGTCTCTGATAGGGGCACGCACTTTGTTTCCAGATTCTGGAAGGCTTTCTGTTCTCGTTTGGGGGTTCGGTTGTCATTCTCTTCTGCTTTCCACCCGCAGTCGAATGGCCAGACAGAACGCGTCAATCAGAATCTGGAGACATATCTGCGCTGTTTTGTGGCGGAGAATCAGGAGGATTCGTGTTCTTTTTTGTCCCTTGCCGAATTTGCTTTAAATAACCGTCGTCAGCAGCCCTCTAAGTCACCATTTTTTGGTGCATATGGGTTTCATCCGCAGTTTGGGACATTCTCGGGAGAGGGGTCTTCTGGTTTACCTGATGAGGACAGATTCTCCTTATCTTTGTCATCGATTTGGCAAAAGATTCAGGATAATCTAAAGAGCATGAGTGAGAGATATAAGCGTGTGGCAGATAAGAGACGTGTGCCTGGTCCGGACCTAAATGTTGGTGATCTGGTGTGGTGGTCTACCAAGAATATCAAATTGAAGGTTCACTCCTGGAAGTTGGGCCTTAAGTTTATTGGGCCTTACAAAATCCTGTCTGTCATCAATCCTGTTGCCTACCGTCTTGATCTTCCTCAGACTTGGAAGATCCATAATGTTTTTCATAAGTCTTTATTAAAACCTTATGTTCAACCCATTGTACCCTCGCCTTTGCCTCCTCCTCCGATTATGGTTGATGGGAATCTTGAATTTCAGGTCTCTAGGATTGTGGATTCTTGTGTTGTCCGCGGTTCTCTCCAGTACCTCGTTCATTGGGACAGGTTATGGTCCTGAAGAGAGGATGTGGGTCCCAGTGACGGACATTAAGGCCACTCATCTCATCAGGGCTTTCCATAGGTCCCATCCTGAGAAGGTGGGCTCTGAGTGTCCGGAGTCCACTCGTAGAGGGAGGGGTACTGTCACAACCAGACATCTGAGAAGCTCTGACAGATGCCTTTCAGAACCTCCTCCTTGAGCTTTTCTTTGTTTTGGTTTTCAGTTCCTTATCTCGTTAGTCTCTCTCAGCTGTCTTGTAGTTGGACTGATTGCATCCCTTTAAATTCCTCCCCATAATGCATTAGTGTGCGGTTTATACAACTTCCTGGAGTGTGTGTGCATGCTGATCCTAGTTCCCAGTCTTCTACAAGTTAAGTGTTGTACATTCATTTGTGATTTTATGTTTGCTGGATCCCAGGTGACCCTGACTCCCTCAGTGTCTAGTGTATGGTGCCGGTGGTCGTGTCCCCTCACTATTGTAGGGTGTACAGGTGTTATATAGTCGAGGTACGTGGATATGCGATCATCCACCATTGGGGTGTTTGCATAGGCTGAGCAGAGTCAGGGAGAGTGCCAGGTCTTATGCAGGGGTCTCCCTTTTGTTCCTTAGTTTTGGATCCAGTAAGTCATATATTCATTTTGCATTGTCTTGTTTCCTGTACACCTTCCGTGACAGTAACGTGGCAAAAAAATTTCCAGCTCCGCAGAGGCTGTCCTAGCACCCCGGTCATACAAATACTCGTTGACGGCTTTTTCTTGTTGGAGCAGGCGGTTGAACATTAGGAGTGTTAAATTCCAACGCGTCGGGCTGTCGCAAATCAAGCGCCTCACTGGCATGTTGTTTCGGCGGCTAAAATGTCTGCAAAGTGCGCCATGGCCGTGTAGGAATGCCTGAAATGGCCACACACCTTCCTGGCCTGCTTGAGGACGTCCTGTAAGCCTGGGTACTTAGACACAAAGCATTGTACGATGAGATTCAACACATGTGCCATGCACGGCACATATGACAACTTGCCCAAATTCAATGCCGCCAACAAATTGCTTCCATTGTCACACACCACTTTGCCGATCTCCAGTTGGTGCGGGGTCAGCCACTGATCCACCTGTGCGTTCAGGGCGGACAGGAGTGCTGGTCCAGTGAGGCTCTCTGCTTTCAGGCAAGTCAACCCCAAGACAGCGTGACACTGTTGTATCCGGGATGTGGAATAGCCCCTGGGGAGCTGGGGGGATTCAGTTGATGTGCAGCCAGACGCCGCAGCAGAAGAGGACTCAGCCGAGGAGGTTATGGAGGAGGATGGAGTATGAGGAGTATAGGAGGTGGCAGTAGGCCTGCCTGAAAGTCGTGGCGGTGTCACGAACTCCGCTGCAGAGCCACGCATTCCATGCTTGGCAGTCGTCAGCAGGTTGACCCAATGTTCAGTGTAGGTGATATACCTTCCCTGACCGTGCTTTGCAGACCAGGTATTAGTGGTCAGATGGACCCTTGCCCCAACACTGTGTGCCAGAGATGCCAGGACTTCCTTTTCAATCACTGAGTAGAGGTTTGGGATTGCCTTATTAGAAAAAAAAATGCGTCCGGGTACCTTCCACTGTGGTGTCCCAATAGCGACACATTTTTTGAAGGCCTCAGACTCCACCAGCTGGTATGGTAAAAGCTGACAGGCTAAGAGTTCCGTCAAGCCAGCTGTCAGACGCCGGGCAAGGGGGTGACTCTGTGACATTGGCTTCTTGCGCTCAAACATTTCCTTTACAGACACCTGACTGTGGGCAGATGAGATGGAACTACTGAAGGTGAGAGGCGGAGTGGCGGGTGATCGAGAGGGGGCAAGGAGGACAGCAGTGGTTGACATGGCTGAAGATGCTGGACCAGGAGGAGGATGGTGGTTTTGAGCTTGTGTGCAGCTTTTACTCGTAATCATGTGTTGATCCCATAGGCGTTTGTGATGTGCGATCATGTGCCTTCACAAAGCAGTTGTACCTAGGTGGGTGTTGGATTTCCCACGACTCAGTTTCTTTTGGCACAGGTTGCAAATGGCATCGCTGTTGTCAGAGGCAGACACACAAAAAAAATGCCAAACTGCTGAGCTTTGCAATGACGGCATTCTGATGGTGGCAACAGCATGCGTTGATTTGCGTGCTGTCTGGCTGACCCCGGGTGCCGATACATGCTGTCTGACTGTGCCACTAGCTCCTTGCGACGACCTCCCCCTGCTTCCAACTCGTCTCCTCCTTCTCTCTGTCTCCCCTTCTGAACTTTCCCCCTCTTCTTCTTCTCTTTGAGCAGGCACCCACGTGGCATCCACGGACACATCGTCATCATCAACCACTTCAGTTGTATCTGACACCTCAGCAAAGGAAGCAGCAGCGGGTACAACATCATCATCATCATCACACTGTACATCCATGTGTGTAATGCTGCCTGACTGAGACATATCCCTGTTATCTACATCCCCTTGCAATAATGGTTGCGCATCACTAATTTCATACAACTGATGTGTAAATAACTCCTCTGAGGGATCAAGTAAAGCGGCTGTGGTGGCTATGGTGGTAGTGGTGGTGGTGGCGGCGGGCGGGAGAGTGGTAACTTGAGAGCAGGTGACCAAAGCTGAGCTGGAGGAGGATGGTGCGTCAAGGTTCTTAGCGGAAGCTGTTGAAGATTGGGTGTCCTGTGTAAGCCAGTCAACTATTTTCTCCGAATTTTTTGGGTTCAAGGTACGTGGCCTCTGAACACTGGGCATTATTCCAGGGCCAGTGGAAATCACAGCACCACGACCACTATGGGGTGGCCTGCCTCTGCCTGTCATATGTTTTTTTAAATGTGAAGTGGTACTATGCGTGCAAGGTACTGCGCCAACCTATATAAGTGGTGGGCACTGGGCACTGGGCACAGTACAGTATGTGTGGGCCTGACACACACAGGCTTGCAAATGTGATTATATCACAGAAAAATTTTAAATATATATTTTTTATCTGCAAGGAATTCGAGTGACTGACACCCTGTAACGGTATGAGTGCAGGCCTAGCCACTAGCCAGTGGCCAGTATACAGTATGTGTGGGCACGACACACACAGGCTTGCAAATGTGATTATATCACAGAAAAAATGTAAATATAATTTTTTTTATCTGCAAGGTATTTAAGTGAATGACACCCTGTTAACGGTATGAGTACAGGCCTAGCCACTAGCAGTATACAGTGTGTGTGGCCCTGACACACACGGGCTTGCAAATGTGATTATATCACAGAAAAAAATGTAATATAATTTTTTTTATCTGAAAGGTATTTGAGTGAATGACACCCTGTAACGGTATGAGTGCAGGCCTAGCCACTAGCAGTATACAGTATGTGTGGCCCTGACACACACGGGCTTGCAAATGTGATTGTATCACAGAAATTTTTTAATATAATTTTTTTTATCTGAAAGGTATTTGAGTGAATGACACCCTGTAACGGTATGAGTGCAGGCCTAGCCACTAGCAGTATACAGTATGTGTGGCTCTGACACACACGGGCTTGCAAATGTGATTATATCACCGAAAAATTTTAAATAGATTTTTTATTATCTGAACGGTATTTGAGTAAATGACACCCTGTAACGGTATGAGTGCAGGCCTAGCCACTAGCAGTATACAGTATGTGTGGCCCTGACACACACGGGCTTGCAAATGTGATTTTATCACAGAAACATTTTAAATATAATTTTTTTTATCTGAAAGGTATTTGAGTGAATGACACCCTGTAACGGTATGAGTGCAGGCCTAGCCACTAGCAGTATACAGTATGTGTGGCCCTGACACACACGGGCTTGCAAATGTGATTATATCACAGAAAAATTTTAAATAGATTTTTTTTTATCTGAAAGGTATTTGAGTAAATGACACCCTGTAACGGTATGAGTGCAGGCCTAGCCACTAGCCAGTGGCCACAATACAGTATGTGTGGGCCTGACACACACAGGCTTGCAAATGTGATTATATCACAGAAAAATTTTAAATATTATTTTTTTTATCTGCAAGGTATTTTAGTAAATGACACCCTGTAACGGTATGAGTGCAGGCCTAGCCACTAGCAGTATACAGTATGTGTGGCCTTGACACACGCGGGCTTACAAATGTGATTATATCACAGAAAATTTTTAAATATAATTTTTTTTATCTGCAAGGTATTTTAGTAAATGACACCCTGTAACGGTATGAGTGCAGGCCTAGCCACTAGCAGTATACAGTATGTGTGGCCTTGACACACGTGGGCTTGCAAATGTGATTATATCACAGAAATTTTTTAAATAGAATTGTTTTTATTTGAGTGAATGACACCCTGTAACGGTATGAGTGGAGGCCTAGCCACTAGCCAGTGGCCACAATGCAGTATGTGTGGGCCTGACACACATGGGTTTGCAAATGTGATTATGTCACAGAAAAATATTAAATATAATTTTTTTTTATCTGCAAGGTATTTTCTGTCACACCCTGTATGAATGGTGTGCAGTGCACACAGTGCTGTCTGTGACTGAGCCTGCAGCCTCTCACACACGGGCAGCCAGGCAACTGCAATATACACTCACCTAAAGAATTATTAGGAACACCTGTTCTATTTCTCATTAATGCGATAATCTAGTCAACCAATCACATGGCAGTTGCTTCAATGTATGTAGGGTTGTGGTCCTGGTCAAGACAATCTCCTGAACTCCAAAATCACAGAAAAAACTAAGATAAAATCATCCTGCACGATATGATACAAATTTGCGGATGTCCCTGGCCATGTTATTGAAGAAAAGCACAGAAATAAGATAATAATGCACTTATTAAAGCAGATGCAAGCACTATATATGGACTAAGTCCTCACTCTGATATGATAATGTCTGAGACACTTAGTCAATATATTTTGATCAAAACACATCTAAGCCCGCCTACCGAACGTCAAGGTGGTCTCAGGTCAGGCGGGTCCTACGCTAAACCTACCTAAGCCGTTGGGCTTCTATGTTCAGGAGCGCAGACGCCTGCACATATGGTGTGCTGCTCCTAGTAACCTCCATGTGCATCAAGCAACCAATGGGAGGAGGAGCAAGCACAGCCATATGTACCACCTAATTAAGGCGCTCATTGGATAGGGGAGGGGGGCAAAAGTGCAGAGGAATGCTACTCCCAAGATACTAGGTGCGCATTCACACTTGAAGGTGCCACTCCCTCAAGCAAACACTATCTTCTGAACTCCAAACTGAATGTAAGAATGGGAAAGAAAGGTGGGCTACAATAGCAGAAGACCCCACCGGGTACCACTCATCTCCACTACAAATAGGAAAAAGAGGCTACAATTTGCACAAGCTCACCAAAATTGGACTGTTGAAGACTGGAAAAATGTTGCCTGGTCTGTTGAGACATTCAAATGGTAGAGTCTGAATTTGGCGTAAACAGAATGAGAACATGTATCCATCGTGCCTTGTTACCACTGTGCAGGCTGGTGGTGGTGGTGTAATGGTGTGGGGGATGTTTTCTGGGCACACTTTAGGCCCCTTAGTGCCAATTGGCCATCGTTTAAATGCCACAGGCTACCTGAGCATTGTTTCTGACCATGTCCATCCCTTCATGACCACCATGTACCCATCCTCTGATGGCTACTTCCAGCAGGATAATGCATCATGTCACAAAGCTTGAATCATTTCAAATTGGTTTCTTGAATATGACAATGAGTTCACTGTACTAAAATGGGCCCCACAGTCACCAGACCTCAACTCAATAGAGCATCTTTGAGATGTGGTGGAACGGGAGCTTCGTGCCCTGGATGTGCATCCCTCAAATCTCCATCAAATGCAAGATGCTATCCTATCAATATGGGCCAACATTTCTAAAGAATGCTATCAGCACCTTGTTGAATCAATGCCACATAGAATTAAGGCAGTTCTGAAGGCAAAAGGGGGTCCAACACTGTATTAGTATGGTGTTCCTAATAATTCTTTAGGTGAGTGTAAAGGGCTTTTTGGGATGCTGTCAGGACGCTGTCCTTACAGCAGATGAGTCTGTGGGCACAGAACAATGCCCTAGCTAACGCTTTCCCTATTGAATCAGCAGCAGCAACACTCTCCCTCCTCTCACTGTGAATGCAGCTTCCGAATGAATCAAAAAAGGATGCTGTCCAGGAGGTGGGAGGGTCTGGGAGGGAGGGTCTGCTGCTGATTGGCTGGAATGTGTCTGCTGACTGTGAAGTACAGGGTCAAAGTTTACTCAATGATGATGTATAGGGGGCGGGCCGAACATCGCATATATTCGCCCACAGCGGGGAACGCGATCAAGCTATGTTCGCCAGGAACGATTTAGCATAAGCTTGATATTGTGTGCTGCTCCTACTTTTTTATACATATATATATATATATATATATATATATATACACAGTACAGACCAAAAGTTTGGACACACCTTCTCATTCAAAGAGTTTTCTTTATTTTCATGACTATGAAAATTGTAGATTCACACTGAAGGCATCAAAACTATGAATTGACACATGTAGAATTATATACATAACAAAAAAGTGTGAAACAACAGAACATTTGTCATATTCTAGGTTCTTCAAAGTAGCCACCTTTTGCTTTGATTACTGCTTTGCACACTCTTGGCATTCTCTTGATGAGCTTCAAGAGGTAGTCACCTGAAATGGTTTTCACTTCATAGGTGTGCCCTGTCAGGTTTAATAAGTGGGATGTCTTGCCTTATAAATGGGGTTGGGACCATCAGTTGCATTGTGGAGAAGTCAGGTGGATACACAGCTGATAGTCCTACTGAATAGACTGTTAGAATTTGTATTATGGCAAGAAAAAAGCAGCTAAGTAAAGAAAAACGAGTGGCCATCGTTACTTTAAGAAATGAAGGTCAGTCAGTCCGAAAAATTGGGAAAACTTTGAAAGTGTCCCCAAGTGCAGTCACAAAAACCATCAAGCGCTACAAAGAAACTGGCTCACATGCGGACCTCCCCAGGAAAGGAAGACCAAGAGTACCTAAGTTCATCCGAGTCACCAGCCTCAGAAATCGCAGGTTAACAGCAGCTCAGATTGGAGACCGGGTCAATGCTACACAGAGTTCTAGCAGTAGACACATCTCTAGAACAACTGTTAAGAGGAGACTGTGTGAATCAGGCCTTCATGGTAGAATATCTGCTAGGAAACCATTGCTAAGGACAGGCAACAAGCAGAAGAGACTTGTTTGGACTAAAGAACACAAGGAATGGACATTAGACCAGTGGAAATCTGTGCTTTGGTCTGATGAGTCCAAATTTGAGATCTTTGGTTCCAACCACCGTGTTTCTGTGAACGGATGGACTCTACATGCCTGGTTCCCACCGTGAAGCATGGAGGAGGAGGTGTGATGGTGTGGGGGTGCTTTGCTGGTGACACTGTTGGGGATTTATTCAAAATTGAAGGCATACTGAACCAGCATGGCTACCACAGCATCTTGCAGCGGCATGCTATTCCATTCGGTTTGCGTTTAGTTGGACCATCATTTATTTTTCAACAGGACAATGACCCCAAACACATCTCCATGCTGTGTAAGGGCTATTTGACCATGAAGGAGAGTGATGGGGTGCTGCGCTAGATGACCTGGCCTCCACAGTCACCGGACCTGAACCCAATCGAGATGGTTTGGGGTGAGCTGGACCGCATAGTGAAGGCAAAAGAGCCAACAAGTGCTAAGCATCTCTGGGAACTCCTTCAAGACTGTTGGAAGACCATTTCAGATGACTACCTCTTGAAGCTCATCAAGAGAATGCCAAGAGTGTGCAAAGCAGTAATCAAAGCAAAAGGTGGCTACTTTGAAGAACCTAGAATATGACATATTTTCAGTTGTTTCACTTTTTTGTTATGTATATAATTCCACATGTGTTAATTCATAGTGTTGATGCCTTGAGTGTGAATCTACAATTTTCATAGTCATGACAATAAAGAAAACTCTTTGAATGAGAAGGTGTGTCCAAACTTTTGGTCTGTACTGTATATCCCACCCCTCAATCAGTATATTGTGAAAGCAGGTATATCAAAACCCTTAATCAGTATTTTGTTGAAGCAGGTATTTAGCACCCCTCAATCAGTATTATGTGAAAGCAGGCATATAGAACCCCTTAATCAGTATTTTGTAAAAGCATGTAATTCCCACCCCTCAATCAGTATTTTGTGGAAACAGGTATATAGAACACCTGAATCAATATTTGTGGAAGTAGTTATAACACACCCCTCAATCAGTATTTTGTGAAAGCAGGTATATCAAACCCCTTAATCAGTATTTTGTGGAAACAGGTATATAGCACCCCTCCATCAGTATTTTGTGGAAGCAGGCATATAGAACGCCTTAATCAGTATTTTGTAAAAGTAGGTATTTCCCACCCCCAATTAGTATTTTGTGAAAGCAGGTATATAGAAAACCTGAATCAATATTTTGTGTAAGCAGTTATATCGCACCCCTCAAACAGTATTTTGTAGAAGCAGGTATATCAAACCCCTTAATCAGTATTTTCTGAAAGCAGGTATATTTACACCCCTCAATTAGTATTTTGTGGAAGCAGGCGTATAGAACCCTTTAATCAGTATTTTGAAGGAGCTGGTATATCCCACCCCTCAATCAGTATTTTGTGGAAACAGGTATATAGAACACCTGAATCAATATTTGCTGGAAGCAGGTATATCACACCCCTCAATCAGTATTTTGTGAAAGCAGGTATATCAAACCCCTTAATCAGTATTTTGTGGAAACAGGTATATAGCACCCCTCCATCAGTATTTTGTGGAAGCAGGCATATAGAACCCCTTAATCAGTATTTTGTAAAATCAGGTATACAATACCACTCAATCAGTATTTTGTGGAAACAGGTATATAGAACACATAAATCAATATTTGGTGTAAGCAGGTGTATATCCCACCTCTCAATCAGTATTTTGTGGAAACAGGTATATAGAACATCTGAATCAATATTTAGTGAAAGCAGTTATATTGCACCCCTCAATCATTATTTTGTGGAAGCAGGCATATCAAACTCCTAATCAGTATTTTGTGGAAGCAGGTATATCGCACCCCTCAATCAGTATTTTGTAAAAGCAGGCATATAGAACCCCTTAATCAGTATTTTGTACAAGCAGGTATATCATACCCCTCAATCAGTATTTTGGGGAAACTGATATATTGAACCCCTGAATCAATATTTGGTGGAAGCAGGTTCATTGCACCCCTCAATCAGTATGTTGTGGGAACCATTATATACAACACCTAAATCAAAATTTGGTGGAAGCCGGTATATCGCACCCCTCAATCAGTATTTTGTGGAAGCCGGTGTATCGCAGGCCTCAATCAATATTTGGTGCAAGCAGGTATATCGCACCCCTCAATCAGTATTTTGTGGAAGCCGGTGTATCGCAGGCCTCAATCAATATTTGTTGAAAGCAGGTACATCGCACCCCTTAATCAGTATGTTGTGGAAGCAGGTATATAGAACCCCTTAAAAAGTATTTTGTAGAAGCAGGTATATCCTACCCCTCAATGAGTATTTTGTGGAAACGGGTATATTGAACCCCATAATCAATATTTGGTGGAAGCAGGTATATTGCACCCCTCAATCAGTATTTTGTGGAAGCAGATATATCGCACCCCTCAATGTGCATTTTGTGGAAGCAGGTATATCAAACTGTCATGCCCTGCTCAGGTTATGTGCGGAGGTCTGCCAGGATAGCAGCACATGTGTAGTTTGTTTGGATTTGAGCTGTATCCACCTCCTTCCGGGTGCACTGGGTGGGGTAATTTGTATGAGTTTAAATTACTCCCTTTCCCAGTCTCCTGTGTGGGTTATAGCTTCTATCTTGCTCTGAGGAAGGAAGGAACTAATTGCTGTTTCTGCTCAGCTACAGATAAGTTGGTTTTGTTTCTCTCTTGTGTTCTGTCTAGGCTGTTATGGAGAAACCTGCTCCCTCCTTGCTTGAGGAAGCAGGCTGTTTCTTTTACCCTTTTCCACTATTTTAGGGATCTTAGGGTTTCTTCAGCCTTAGGCATGGGGGCAGGTTTATTCCCATCTTCAGGGTCTGAACGTGGCCACAGAAGTCCAGGGACAGTTGGTAGGGATTTGCTAGGAGGTGACCTTTATTCACAGCTTCTGGCCTAGACACTTCTTTCATGGTTTTCTGTGTTTCTATTGTATCTTGTATCCTACCCAGCGTGACACAAACCCCTTAATCAGTATTTTGTGGAAGCAAGTATATCAAATCCCTTAATAAGTATTTTGTGGAAGTAAGTATATCCCACCCCTCAATCAATATTTTGTGGAAGTAGGCATATAGAACCCCTTAATCAGTATTTTGTAGAAGCAGATATATCCTCCCCCTCAATCAGTAGTTTGTGGAAACAGGTATATAGAACACCTGAATCAATATTTGGTGTAAGCAGTTATAATGCAACCCTCAATCAGTATTTCTGTGTTTCTATTGTATCTTGTATCCTACCCAGCATGACACAAACCCCATAATCAGTATTTTGTGGAAGCAGGTATATCGCACCCCTCAATCAGTATTTTGCGGAAGCAGGTATATAGAACCCATTAATCAATATTTTTAAGAAGTAGGTATATCGCACCCATAAATTAGTATTTTGTGAAAACAGGTATATAGAACAACTGAATCAATATTTGGTGGAAGCAGGTATATTGCACCCCTCAATCAATATATTGTGGAAGCAGGTATATTTCACCACTCATTCAGTATTTTGTGGAAGCCTTTATATAGAACCCCTTAATCCGTATTTTGTAGAAGCGGGTATATCACACCCCTAAATAAGTATTTTGTGGAAACAGGTATATAGAACCCTTGAATGAATATTTTGTGGAAGCAGGTATATCGCACCCCTCAATCTGTATTTTGTGGAAGACGGTGTATCGCACCCCTCAATCAGTATTTTGTGAAAGCAGGTATATCAAATTTCTTAATCAGTATTTTGTGGAAGTAGGTATATCGCACCCCTAAATCAGTATTTTGCGGAAGCAGGCATATAGAACCCCTTAATAAGAATGAGCAGGTATATCCAACCCCTCAATCAGTATTTTGTGGAAACAGGTATATAGAACACCTGAATCGATATTTGGTGTAAGCGAGTGTATATTGCACCCCTCAATCAGTATTTTGTGAAAGCAGGTATATCGCACCACTAAATCAGTATTTTGTGGAAGCAGGCATATAGAACCCCTTAATAAGCATGAGTAGATATATCCCACCCCTCAATCAGTATTTTGTGGAAACAGGTATATAGAACACCTGAATCAATATTTGGTGTAAGCAGTTATAACGCAACCCTCAATCAGTATTTTGTGAAAGCAGGTATATCATATCCCTTAATAAGTATTTTGTAGAAGTAAGTATATCCCACCCCTCAATCAGTATTTTGTGAATGTAGGCATATAGAACACCTTAATCAGTATTTTGTAGAAGCATGTATATCCTCCCCCTCAATCAGTATTTTGTGAAAGCAGGTATATCAAATTCCTTAATCTGTATTTTGTGGAAGCAGGTATATCGCACCCCTCAATCTGTATTTTTTGTAAGCAGGCATATCAAACCCCTTAATCAGTATTTTAAGGAAGCTGGTATACCACACCCTTCAATCAGTATTTTGTGGAAGCAGGTATATCGCACCCCTCAATCAGTATTTTGAAGGAGCAGGTATATAGAACTCCTTATACAATATTTTATTGATGTAGTTATATTGCACCCTTCAATCAGTATTTTGTGGAAACAGGAATATCAAACCCCTATTTAGTATTTTGTGGAAGTAGGTATATCGCACAATCAGTATTTTGTGGAAGCAGGCATATAGAAACCCTTAATCAGTATTTAGTAAAAGTAGGTATATACCACCCCTCAATCAGTATTTTGTGGAAACAGGTATATAGAACACCTGAATCAATATTTGCTGGAAGCAGGTATATCACACCCCTCAATCAGTATTTTGTGAAAGCAGGTATATCAAACCCCTTAATCAGTATTTTGTTGAAGCAGGTATATAGCACCCCTCAATCAGTATTTTGTGGAAGCAGGCATATAGAACCCCTTAATCAGTATTTTGCAAAAGCAGGTATATAATACCCCTCAATCAGTATTTTGTGGAAACAGGCATATAGAACCCCTAATCAGTATTTTGTAGAAGCAGGTATATCCCATATATCTGTATAGAACAGCTGAATCAATTTTGGTGGAAGCAGCTATATTGCACCCCTCAATTGGTATTTTGATGAAAGCGTGTATATCAAACCCCTTAATTAGTATTTTGCGGAAGCAGGCATATTGCACCCCTCAATCATTATTTTGTGGAAGCAGGTATATAGATCCCCTTAATAAGTATTTTGTAGAAGCAGGTATATTGCACCCCTCAATAAATATTTTGTGGAAGCCGGTGTATCTCAGGCCTCAATCAATATATTGCGGAAGCAGGTATATCGCACACCTCAATCAGTATTTTGTGGAAATAGGTATATAGAACCCCTGAATCAATATTTGGTGGAGGCAGATATATTGCACCGCTTAATCAGTATTTTATAGAAGCAGGTATATTGCACCCGTTGGAAGTATTTGTTCCAATAACCCTTGTCCCTCTATATATCTGCGGTATCACAGCAGAATCGCACACAACTACTGCACAATACAAGTATATTATTGTTATATCACACCCCTCAATCAGTTTTTTTGGAGTCAACAGGTATATCACACCATTTGCAAATAGTTATTCCAATAGCATTTGTCCCTCTATAGCTGCATTATCGCAGCGGAACCGCACAATACAAATGCACTATAATATATTTTCTATGGTAAAAAGTATATTATAAGTATATCACACCCCTCAGTATATCACACCTATCGATAGCACACCTACTGTATACCAGTCCTTAAAAAGACTTTTGTGGCCCTATTAGCTAGCGTTTGGTGTCCCTAACAGTCTGTCCCTGCTCCACAAAGAATCTCTCCCTACACTGGCAAAACACAGAATGTAAAATGGCTGCCAGATCGGGTTCTGTTATAGGGTGGGGGTGTATCCATGTGCTGAAACATCTCAATTGGCTGTCCTGTCCCACCTGATGGATGTGTCATGGATCAAAGTTTGTCGCATGTTCGGTGAATCGTGAATGAACAAAGTTTGCCACAAAACGACCGCTGAGCGAACTGCAAGGCCATCTCTGCTCTCAGATTTATACAGTTCCAGAAAATATTTCACATATGCCTCTTTAAAGGGTTTATATCACCTCATTTTGACCTAATTAGCTCTCAGACACTAGCAATCTGCTAGTGTCTGATCTACCTAACAATGCTATTCTCAGACCTTTGCGTGGATCCGTTTCCCAAAAAAAAAAAAACTTTTATTGATATGCTAATGAGCCTCTAGGTGCTATGGGGGCGTCTTTTCAGCACCTAAAGGCTCGGTCTACTCACACTCTATGCCGCCCAGCTCGTCCGTTCAGCCCACCCATCTCCTCTGAAATGCGATCCTCCTTCTGAGCCAGCGGACGAATTCTCGCGCCTGCGCCGTGCGCGTCTGTATTCGGCGCAGGCGCATTGAATGTCTGAACTGCTTGCAGCGTTTGAATGTCTACCTGACGATGCGGAGCCAAACGGATCCGTCCTGACTTACAATGTAAGTCAATGGGGACGGATACGTTTTCAGTGACACAATATGGTGCAATTGAAAACGGATCCGCCTCCCATTGACTTTAAGTGTAAGTAAAAACTGATCAGTTTGCATTAGCATGAACAAAAAAATTAACAATTTGAATTATAGGTGCGGATCCGTCTGTGCAGATACCAGACGGATCCACACCTAACGCAGGTGTGAAAGTAGCCTAATGCACACAAAATACAGGCGTGGGTTACTGTTGCTACATTTTTCAAGCTGGTAGTAGTTTTCTGAAACTGAAGAAAATGGTTGGCATTGCAGAACATTACAATAGCTTTATATGCAGATAGAGTGCTCCAATATATTCGCGATTGTGCCTATTTTTGCACAATATGTGCAACTTCAAATTTTAGCCGGTCTGACTGCACTAAGTATTGTTGTGAACTTGTGACATCACAGCACTATGTCTGTAGCATGTATGAATGGACAGCAGAACCTATCAGCTACACTATATCACAATCTAACCTACACTGACTATCTCCCACTAACTATCTGTATTATATACAGTGGTGTACTGCCAATATAGGCAGACCACACAGCTGCTATGGGGCCCGGAGCACAAGGAATGCCCCGCCCATTTTTCTTCTGTTCCTGGCACTGCTTGCTTCCGCTATGCTCAGTCAGGACTCCTGAGTTGGGAATTTCCCAGCTTAGGAGTCCCTGCTCTGACTTCATATATATGAATGTGTCCATATATGGAGTCAGTGTTATGAATGTGAAAGGGGTATTCCCAAGTCACTATGCTTGGGGGAAACCCTGTGCTTGCAAGTCTAATTTAGATTATTATATTTTTATGTTTCTGTGAGGATTCTAACTCACAACCATCTACATTAAAGCCAAGATTCTTAACCACTGGACTATAGAGCTCAGTGCTAAGTCATAACTGAAAAACCTCATAGAAGTTTCTCTTATGTCATTCAAGAGAAACTTTTATGAGGTTTTATAGCAGTGACTTATCATTAAGCTCTATAGCCCAGTGGTTAAGGTTCTTGGCTTTAATGTAGATGGTTGTGAGTTCACATCCCCACAGAAACATTTTAAAAATAGAGTCTAAAAAAAACTTAAATACACAGGAGTCACTTCATAAAAAATATTTTTTTCTTTTCATCGCGATAGTCTAACCCTCATATCTTTTTTTTAATAGTTATGTCTACGGAGATGTATGGGGGCAAATTTTTAATTGGATGATCTGTCATTTTTTACAATACCATTTTTGGGTGTGTATGACTTGCTCACTTTTTATTCAATTTTCTTGGGAGATAAAGTGATGAAAAAAAATGTGAATCGATCTTTTAAAAAAAAAAGTTACACCATTTACCATATGGGCTAACTTTTTAAAATATTTTAATAGTATGGGCGTTTTCGCATGCGGCAACGCCCATAATGCTATTTTTTTGTTTATTTGTATATTGGGGAATGGGGGTAACTTTAATATATATTTTTTTTATATTTTCAAAACTTTTTTTACATTTTTTTTACTTTTTGTTAGGTCCCTCAAGCGGACCACAACTTACAATCATCAGATGTAAATTTCTCCATTAGTCTGTATAGAAATCACTATATCACAGTGACGCCACCTAGTGGCCTAAACTGGGATATACTAACAATGAGCCTGAAAGCCTAGTACAGACTGTGGCCTATTTATAGAACATGGTGCTTTTCCCGATCTCCGCTGGGGGAAAGCACGCCTGAAGAGGAATTCCACACTTTTGGTTTTTAACACTCTCAGATGCCGTGAGTGAGGTGAACTCATTGCCATGATGGGAGGGGCATGTGGCCTATTCTGGGGCCATAAGGGTGAAGAACGGTTGCATTTTGGGTGGCATAATAGGGGTTGGATAACACTTTTGCCCATTAAGATACCAGCGTTTTTTTCATTTTTCTTCCCTATCTTCCTTGAGCTATAACTTTTTTATTTTTCCGCGAATAAAGAAAAAATGAATAGCTGCACTCCCAGGGAGGCTTGACAAAGCACAGGTAGCGCAAAATGTCTGTTGCCTGACTCATCTGTGCGGTGCCTGCACTTTCCAGTTTTTAACCAGAATAAAGCTGCAAATATTACTTTATGGTGAGTGCCGCTATTTATTTTTTCTTTATTCATTGATTTTTGTATGGCTATCAAGCAGAGCACCACCATATATCGCATGTTGCGAGTGCAGGTGTGAACACAGTTGGACATTTGTCACACTCAGCAGTGCCGACCCATTTTCTTGTATGGAATTTTTATTTTATAGTTCACATATCCATATGAGGACTTATTTTTTCTGGTACAAGTTGTACTTTAATATGGCATACAATATAGTGGGAAGCAGACCAAAAATTCCAAATGGGGTGGAATTGAATTTTTTTTTTTCATTCCTCAGTTTTACGCGTTTTGTTCCTATGGTGTTCCCTTTGGGGCAAAACTGACCTGTGCCCTTTATTCTCTGGGTCAGTAGGAATACAAATGGGTTGTGGCAGGAGAGGATGCAGGACAGGTAGTGGAATGGGCCAGGGTGGTTAGTGGGTGGAGTTAGGGGGCCCAATTCAGATTCTTGATATGCGGACCAATGATTTCTATGTAGGCCCCTGATTATATACATTGCCTTGCTAAAGTATTCACCCCCCTGATTTTTTTCATATTTTAGTTTCCTCACAACCTGTTATTAACATGGATTGTTTGAGGATTTGCATAATTTAATTTACAGAACATGCCCACAACTTTGAAGATGTTTAATTTTTTTTTTATTGTGAAGCAACCAACAAATAGGACAAAATAACAGAAAAAGTAAATGTGCATAACTATTCACACCTCTAAAGTCAACACTTTGTAGAGCCACCGCTTGCGGCAATCACAGATCCAAGTCGCTTTGGATACGTCTCTATGAGTTTGCTACTAGAGTTGAGCGGACACCTGGATGTTCGAGTTTGACCGGTTCGGCCAAACTTCAGAAAAAAGTTTAAGTTTGGGACCCGAACTTGACCAGATCTTTACCCCAAACCCGATACCCAATTAAGTCAATGGGGACTATGGGGATTTTTGAGCACTAAAATGGCTGTAAAAATGTAATGGAAAGGGCTAGAGGGCTGCAAATGGCATCAACATGTGGTTAAGAGCATGGCAAGTGTGGATAGGGAAATTACTTTAAATAACATAAAATACGTAAAAATGAAAAATAAATAATTTTGATCTAGGAGGACGAGGTCCATATGGAGTAGGAGGTTGAGGAGGCAGTGTATGATGGTGTTGGTGGAAGCGGCGGAGGAGAAGGTAGCCTACACTGCTTTTTGGTTTTAAATTTAGTTTTATTTTTTAAATTAGGTTACACCCCCAAAACATTGGGAAATATAACCTGTGATAATCCCCTCCAGTCATGCTAAACACACGTTCAGACAATACAATGGCTGCAGGGCAGGCCAGCATCTCCAAGGGGTAAAGGGCAAGCTCAGGCCATGTGCCCAATTTGGAGACCCAGAAGTTGCAGGGGCTGACCCCTGTCAGTCAGTTCGTGTAGACGTGTGCATACTTACTGCCCCACCATGTCGCACATCCCCGTGATTTTCACGATCCAATTTGATATCTGCTCTATCAACATTCAATGTTCCTTTATGCACCTACCATGGTGATCACGGGTGGTGGGGAATCAGGGTTCCAGGCCGGAGAGGGAGCGTGAGAAAGAGAGACCACATCCAAGGGAAGATAATTTTTTTTCAAATTTAAAATTATAGAGCGGAAATATGGGACAAAGTATTAAAGCGTAAAAGTGGGCCAACTTTTTAAAGTTTAAGCATTGAATGAAAGGATGTGTTGCACATCAATTAATGAAGAATTTCTTAAATGTTATTCCCTGTCAACTATGCAGAGCAGGGGTTTTTATATGGCAAAATTTGAAAAATGTCACCTGACAATGTAATTGATGATTTTTTAAAATTTATGTTCCTGTCACCTATGTAAAGGTGCCCCAGTGACATTCACCATCCATTTGGATATCTTCTATATCAACTTTCGATGTTCTTTTCTGAGCCTACAATGTTGATCACGGTTATCGGCGAATCAGGGTTCTACGTCGGAGAGGGAGCGTGAAAAAATGAGACCAAATTTAAGGGAGATAAATTTATTAAAAAAATTGGGATCAAGCAGAAATATGGGAAAAGTTATTGAGGCGCAAATGTGGGACAAATTACAGAAACGCAAATGTTGGACAAAAGAGTAAAGCGGAAATGTGGGACACATTATTGAAGCGCAAATGTGGGCCAAAAGTGTAAAGAGGAAATGTGGGTCACATTATTGAAGCGCAAAAGTGGGCCAAAAGAGTAAAGCGCAAATGTGGTACAACTTGAATGAAAGGAGGTGGCGCGCATCAATTAAAGAAGAATTTCTGAAATTTTATTCCCTATTACCAATGCAGAGCAGGGGTTTATTCACGTCTAAAATTGTAAAATGTCAACCCAATAATGTAACATAAAAATTACAGAAATTTATTAACCTGTCTACTTGCTAGAGCAGGGGTCTATGACAGAAAAAAATTGTTTATTGTCACCCGAAAACGTAAAAGAAAAATTTAAATTTATTAAGCTGTCAACTAGGTAGAGGAGGGGTATATAACTGAATTTCACCCGAAAATGTAACTGACTATTTTATTTTATTTTTTTACTGGTCTAATAGGTATAGCAGTGGTACATTACACCAAAAAATTGGTGAATTTCACCAGAAAATGTAACTGACAAAGTAGTGAAATTACATAAAATAAAATACGTACAAATAAAACAAATTACGAGGTGGAGTTCCATATGGAGTAGGAGTTTGAGGAGGCGGTTGACGTAGCGGTGTAGGTGGAAGTGGCGGTGGAGGAGGACGAGGTAGGCAACAGTGTTTTTTTGCTTCAATTTGAGCGGGAAGGCTGAAGTTACGCTGCAGTGCTGACAGGCGAGCAGCAGCAGGGTGAGAACGCCAAAAGCGCGCGCAGACTGCCCGTACTTTATGCAGCAGCTCTGACATATCGGTGTAATATTTAAAGAATCTCTGCGCCATCAAATTCAGCACATGCGCCAGGCAAGGGATGTGCGTCAAACCAGCTAGTCCTAAAGCTGATACGAGATTTCGCCCATTATCACACACCACCGCACATTATCGCACGGTCTCTTGTTCAAGGCCCGTCCACAGCTCCTGCGCAGTATAGGGTTTGTCCCCCAAACAGATAAGTTTTAAAACTGCCTGCTGTCGTTTACCACTGGCTATGCTGAAGTTGGTGGTGAAGGTGTTACGCTGACTGGATGAGGAAGCGGAGTAGGAAGCAACAGGAGGAAAACTGAAGCGCCCTGCAATCCTCGGTGGGCGAAGGACATGCGCCAAACTACTATTCGCCTCAGGCCCAGTCGCCACTGCATTTACCCAGTGTGCTGTTATGGAGATATAACGTCCCTGACAGTGCTTACTGGTCCATGTATCCGTAGTGATGTGCACCTTGCCACAGATGGCATTGCGCAGTGCACACTTGATTTTGTCCCCTACTTGGTTGTGCAGGGAAGGGATGGCTCGCCTGGAAAAGTAGTGGCGGCTGGGCACGACGTACTGTGGGACAGCCACTGTCATAAGGCCATTAAAACTATCCATTTCCACCAGACGGAATGACAGCATTTCAAAGGCCAGTAATTTAGAAATGCTGGCATTCAGGGCTAGGGATCGCAGGTGGGTAGGGGGGTACTTCCTCTCCAGTGTTTGGGAGATGGAGAGCTGAATGCTTCCGTGGGACATTGTGGAAATGCTTGGAGACCCAGGTGGTGGTGTTGCTGGAAGATCCTCTGTTTGCGGGGTGGCAGTTGGCACTGTCACTCCAGAGGTGGATGAAGAGGCCGAGACTGCAGCAAAAGAGGAAGCAGGAAGAGCCAGAGACCTTTCTAGGTTTTGGAAGTGTGTATACTCTACTGCAGCTCGTTCTTAGCACTTAAATGCCTGGTCATGCAGGTTGTGCTCAGGTTGAGAACGTTTATGCCTCGCTTCAGGCTCTGATTGCACAGCATGCAAACCTCTCATGTCTTGTCATCAGCACATTGTCTGAAAAACTGCAATGCCAGGGAACTCCTTGGAGATTGCTTTGGTGTGTTCGGTACCTTGCTGCGGTGGGCAGTAGCAGGCGTACTGTCTAGAGGACGGCCGCTCCACTTCTGCACCCTGCTCTATCTTCTGTTGTGCTGGTGGCTCTGTGCGACCACTGCCTCTACCTCCGGACTAGATAGGTCATTCGCATGACCTTGATTACATGTGGGGTCCAGGACCTCATCGTCCTCCACATCATCTTCCACCCAGTCTTCACCCCTCCCCTACTTGTTGGTCTGCACACTTTCGAAAGCACCAGCAGTTGTCACCTGTGTTTAGTCATCATCCGAGACGTGCTGCGATGGTCCTCCCATGTACTCATTTTGAAAGATAAGTCGTTGCGCATCGGTGCACTCAATCTCTTCCACTTCTGGGGCAGGGCTAGGTAGATGGCCCTGGGAAACCCCGCTAACAGAGTCATCAAAAAGCAGAAGAGACTGCTGCATGACTTGGGGCTCAGACTGCTTGGCTGATTTGCAAGGGGGTGCGGTGAAAGACTGATGGACATGGCCTGCAGGTGCCAACTCTGATCATTCAGAAGGAGACTGGGTGGGAGACAATGAAGGAACTGGAGGCACTGTCAGCAACCCAATCCAAAGAACTTGTTCAGGCCTCACCATTTGTAGAGCCGCATTAGGCCCGACCGAATACCGCTGCAGGTTCTGTCGCCTACTCGCACCTGAGGAAGGGGTTTCACTTGTACGTGTAGCTGGCACAGATCGACCACGTCCTCTCCCTGCAACAGGATCTCCACCAGCAGCACCACGATCTGGGCCACTTCCCTTATTTGACGCTCTCCTCATATTTCTCGAATTTAGGATCTTGCTCTAAATGGGTGTTTAATTAATAGTAGAATAGAACGACAGTATGTACAGGATGTATCTGACACGCCCTGAACCAGACTGGGCCTCAATTATATTTGTTTGCTCAAAATGGCATTTTTTTTTTTTTTTTTTTATCCAAACGGGTGTTTGTTTAATAACTGAATATGACAGCAGTATATAACCCTTAAATTTCACTCGTGCTAATGCTGCAATGGCTGTAAAATGGTGTATTATGACAAAAAAGTGTGTTTTTAAAAACCCAGAAAATTATGGCTGTATTTCTAGCTTAAATTGCACACTGACTAATCCAGATGTTGTATATTGCCTAAAAAGTGTGTTTTTTTACTAACAGAATATGAAAGCTGTATATATTAAACTTGAATTTCACACTTGCTGTAAAATAGTGGATTTTGGCAAAAAAAATGTGTGTTTTGAAAATTCCAGAAAATTATAGCTGTAATTCTAGCTTAAATTGCCCACTGACTAATCCAGATGTTGTATATTGCCCAACATTTTTTTTTTTAAATAACAGAATATGAAAGTTGTATATATTAAACTTGAATTTCACACTTGCTGTAAAATAGTGGATTTTGGCAAAAAAAAATGTGTGTTTTGAAAATTCCAGAAAATTATAGCTGTAATTCTAGCTTAAATTGCCCACTGACTAATCCAGATGTTGTATATTGCCCAAAAAGTTTTTTTTTTTTTTAATAACAGAATATGAAAGTTGTATATATTAAACTTGAATTTCACACTTGCTGTAAAATAGTGGATTTTGGCCCCAAAAAAAAGTGTGTTTCGAAAACCCATAATGGCTGTATTTCTAGTTTAAATTGAACACTGACTAATCTAGATGTTGTATATTGCCCAAAAAGTTTTTTTTTTATATACTAACAGAATATGAAAGCTGGATATAACGTTTGAATTTCTGCCACCTCCTCTACTCCTCCTACTCCATCCTCTTCGATAACCTCTTCGGCTGAGTCCTCTTCTGCTGCTGCGTCTTGCTCCACATCAACTGCACCCCCCCCCCAGCCCCCCAGGGGCTATTCCACATCCTGGATAAGACATGCTGTCTTGGGGTTGACTTGCCTGATAGCATAAAGTCACACCGGACAAGCACTCCTGTCCGCCCTGAATGCACAGGTGGATCAGTGGCTGACTCTGCACCAACTGGAGATCGACAAAGTGGTGTGTGACAATGGAAGTAATTTGTTGGCGGCATTGAATTTGGGCAAGTTGACACATGAGCCGTGCCAGGAAGGTGTGTGGCCATTTCAGGCGTTCCTGCACGGCCATGGCACACTTTTCATATATTCATCGGCGGAACAACATGCCAGTGAGGCGCTTGATTTGCGAAAGCCCGACACATTGGAATTCAACACTCCTAATGTTCGACCGCCCGCTCCAACAAGAAAAAGCCGTCAACGATTATTTGTATGACCGGGGTGCTAGGACAGCCTCTGCGGAGCTGGGAATTTTTTTGCCACGTTACTGGAGGCTCATGCGCAATGCTTGTAGGCTCATGCATGCTTTTGAGGAGGTGACAAACCTAGTCAATCGCACCGAAGGCACCATCAGCGACATCATCCCATTTGTTTTCTTCCTGGAGCATGCCCTGCGAAGAGTGCTGGATCAGGCGTAGATGAGCGTGAAGAGGAAGAGTTGTGGTCACCATCATCACCACCAGAAGCAGCCTTATCAGCATCGCTTGCTGGACCTGCGGCAACGCTGGAAGAGGAGTCTGAGGAACAGAAGTCAGAGGAGGAATGTGACTTTGAGGAGGAGGAAGACCAACCACAGCAGGCATCCCAGGGTGCTCGTTGTCACCTATCTGGTACTCGTGGTGTTGTACGTGGCTGGGGGGAAGAACAGACCTTCAGTGAGATCAGTTAGGACGACGAACGGGACATGAGTAGCTCGGCATCCAGCCTTGTGCAAATGGGGTCTTACATGCTGTCGTGCCTGTTGAGGGACCCTCATATAAAAAGGCTGAAGGAGAACGACCTGTACTGGGTGGCCACGCTACTAGACCCCCGGTATAAGCAGAAAGTGCCTGAAATGTTACCGAATTACCGGAAATCGGAAAGGATCCAGCAGTTCCAAAATAAATAAAAAAGTATGCTTTACACAGCGTATAAGGGTGATGTCACAGCACAACGGGAATCTAACAGGGGAAGAGGTGAAAGTAATCCTCTTCCTACCACGACCACGCCGGCAAGGACAGGATGCTTTACAGACGTGTTGTTGATGGAGGACATGCAGAGCTTTTTAAGTCCTACACATCGCCACAGCCCTTCGAGGTCCACCCTCAGAGAACGACTTGACTGACAGGTAGCAGACTACCTCGCCTTAACTGCAGATACCGACTTTCAGAGGAGCGATGAACCCCTTAACTACTGTGTGTGTAGGATTGACCTGTGGCCTCAGCTATCCCAATTTGCTTTAGAACTTCTGGCCTGCCCCGCTTCAAGTGTCCTGTCAGAAAGAACCTTCAGTGCAGCAGGAGGTATTGACACTGAGAAGAGAAGTCGCCGAAGTAAAAAAAAGTCTAGATTACTTCACCTTTATTAAGATGAATGAGGGATGGATCCCGAAGGGACTGACAGTGGGCGATACATTCGACTAAAAAAGGCCTGATGAGATGATCTGCCTTGGGTTAAAAATGGTCCACACGCTGCTGTATTTTATCTCTGAATGCCAGATGACTTGCGTGACTTATCCGCCACCAACTAGGGTTCAAGCTGCAATATTTTAGGGCACTCTCTGCCTGGAAAACATCAATTTTTCTGGCTGCTGCTACAGCAGCGGCTGCAACAATACCTAATTTTTCAGGCATGTGTACATGCCTAATTTTTCTGGCCTCTGGTGCTGCACCATGGCTGCAAAAACCAAACCAAAAAAAAGGCACATACATGTGTCAATTCCCCTTCGTGATCATTACCTTATTCAGGTGAAGGGGCTTGCGTATCACAATGGCAATGTTGGCACACCCCAGATGATAAGGTCGTTGCTTCATTGTGAACAGAACAAAAGCGATCGGCTGGATAATTTTGCATAGAAAAAACATTAATTTTCTTTGGGATCATCTAAGGTGATCATTAAAGCCTACTAGGCCAACAATGGGTCCACACTGCAGAATCATTGTTTTCTGGGTCACTTAACTGTCACTGAACTACCTCAGCACGACCATAGGCTTTGAAAGAACCCCATCGCCTGCAATCTCCCAAACGTGCGCACGAGCACAGTCATCACTACACCAAGATTGACACATAGAGGAATAAAATGTATGTCATGAGTGTGTCAACTATTGACAACTCTTTGCGGTTGTCTAAAATCTGCTCCATACACGTCCCCTGATAGGGGACGTAACAGGGATTAAACTGATAGGAATAGTACTACTTAACACACCACTCATATCTGGTGGCACAGTACATTGCACGCGCAATGCCCCAAATTGGAAGTAGGAGGACCGACCAAGCATCTTTTTCCATCTCCCGGTTCCTAAAATCTATTCCATACATGGCCCCTGATAGGGGACGTAACAGGGATTAAACTGATAGGAATAGTACTACTTAACACACCACTCATATCTGGTGGCACAGTACGCGCAGTGCCCCAAATTGGAAGTAGGAGGACCAACCAAGCATCTTTTTCCATCTCCCGGTTTCTAAAATCTATTACATAGACCGGCCCCTTATAGGGGTTGTAACAGGGATTAAACTGATAGGAATAGTACTACTTAACACACCACTCATATCTGGTGGCACAGTACATTTCACGCACAGTGCCCCAAATTGGAAGTAGGAGGACTGACCAAGCATCTTTTTCCATCTCACGGTTCCTAAAATCTATTCCATAGACCGGCCCCTGATAAGGGACGTAACAGGGATTAAACTGATAGGAATAGTACTACTTAACACACCTTATAATAATAATAATAATAATAATAATAATAATAATAGGGGACGTAACAGGGATTAAACTGATAGGAATAGTACTACTTAACACACCACTCATATCTGGTGGCACAGTACAGTGCACGGCGCACGCACAGTGCCCCAAATTGGAAGTAAGAGCACCGACAAAGCATCTTTTTCCATCTCCCGGTTCCTAAAATCTATTCCATACACCGACCCCTGATAGGGGACAACAGAGATTAAACTGGTAAGAACAGATTTTTTTAATTAAAAAAAAGAGGACAGCCTCTGCGGAGCTGGGTATTTTTTGGCCGCGTTACAGAACGCTCATGCACAATGGCTGTAGGCTCATGCGTCCTTTTGCGGAGGTGACAAACCTGGTCAGTCAAACCCAAGGCAACATCATCGACCTCATCCCATATGCGTTTTTTCTGGAGCATGCCCTGCGAAGAGTGCTGGATCAGGCCGTAGATGAGCATGAAAAGGAAGAGTTGTCACCATCACCACCAGAAGCAGCCTTGTCGTCGTCGATTGCTGAACCTGCGGCAACGCAGAGAGAGGAGTCTGAAGAAGAGGAGTCAGAGGAGGAAGGTGGCTTTGAGGAGGTGGAAGACCAACCACAGCAGGCGTCCTAAGGGGCTTGTTGTCACCTTTCGGGGACCCTTGGTGTTGTACGTGGCTGGGTGGAGGAAGAGACCTTCAATGACGTCAGTGAGGACAAGGAACGGGACATGGCTAGCTTGGTATCCAACCTTGTGCAAATGGGGAGTTTGCGGTTGTGCAAATTTACTGTTTGTGGTTGTTTGCTTTGCGTTAAACGGGGAGTTTGGTCTGTTAGAGTTTGGTCTGTCACTGTGAAGCGGGCGTAACCCTTACACTACCTGATCGATACAACATCATACTTGAGGTTTTAAAGCACGTTATTCCAAACAATTTAGGAATGTTAGGTGATTTATGCCCTTTATGGATTAAAACCCGACTCTGCTTCAACTACGCAATTCTCCATTGGAGTTTTGCCATGGATCCCCCTCCGGCATGACACAGTCCAGGTTTTTCTCCCCTTGAAACAACTTTTCAATCACTATTGTGGCCAGAAAGAGTCGCTGTGGGTTTTAAAATTCACCTGCCTATTGAAGTCAATGGCGGTTTGCCCGTTCGCAAACATTTGCGGAAATTCACGTTCGCCGTTCCCTAACGGAAAATTTTATGTTCGTGACATCTCTAGAGCACAACATCATTCAGTGGTGGACTAACATACTCAGTAGCTTCCCTGCTTTCTTTACCTCCCTCAATGCTGGCATGGACACCTTTCACTTATTCTAAATTCTTACCCACAAAAAACAAAAAGCCCTTTCAGACATAAAAGAGAAAAAATAAAATAAAGATAATTACACTGGAAAGCAGCATTTATTGCATTGATACAGTTATAATAATGGTGTGACTATTCCAGAAATTTTTACTTTTCTTCAAAATTTATGGGCTAACGCCTTCGACTTTATTTTTTAAATGACTTTTTTTGTGCTACGTCAATGTTAAGTTTGCTGCAATAGTGTGTTTATCACAAATAACATTTGCGGCATCTGTAAACCTCTGTGATGCTTGTAGATTTCTGCCTATAAGATGTAAATTAAGCCGAGAAAATGTTTTAGTACAAATAATATATTGGATCTACACAAGAAAGTTGTTATGCAAGAACATTTCCATATCAATACAAAGCTAGCTATGGGACACTTGAGCTACAGTATTCTTCATCCATGATAAATTTTGTAGTAGAGATCTTGCTTTTTTGTAATCTTCTGAATGGTGGTGCGAAATTGACATATATATTGATAAATAGTTAATGCTCACAGGCAACAGTATGCTGGCTTACGAATCAATAATCAAAATAAATTGTTTCTTTCCTTACCAAAGAGTAAGTCCTGTAGAAGGTTACCGAAAATAATGAACTGTGGAAAATGCTTCCAACAATACCTTGCCCAGCAGGAATAAGGCAGATTTGATTCAATCAATTACTGTCTCTTGAATGTATTCAGCAAAAAAATGTTGATAATAAAGTTAATCTACTCTTTCTTCAGGACAATGTAAGGACTTTCAAGATAAATATTATTAATTCTATTCTGCACTAAAGTCTAAAAAAAATGCAAAGAAAAATCTAACCACTTTTTTATCATCATATAGACTAGAACAACATTTTGTCCATAAAAAGATTAAAATGCTTTTAAAGAACATTTGAATAAACAGTATTTCCTCAAGAATGATAGGAACAAGATAAGTATATATGGTACTTACAATTTCTGGGTAATATTAACAAAAAATTATATTTTATAGGAAATATACTGTATACAGACCAACTTTCAAACTTTGGAAATTCAAAATCATTCGCTGACAGAATCTCCTGATATAATATAGACTGTAGTGAAAGACTTCAGATTAAAGGGGTTGTGTAGGGAGTTTATATTGATAATCTATCCTCAGGATAGGTCATCAGTATTTGATTGGTGTGGTCCAACTCCGGGCCTCCTGCCAATCATCTGTTTAAAGAGGAGGTGACACTATAAACACCCTGTACTAAACCTTTACGCTGGGTTCAGACCTGAGCCTACTTGAACGTACGCTCTGTATGCGCGATTGTACGGGCGTTTGCAATCGCGCATACAGAGACAAGCGAACGCCCATTGTTGCGCATTCCCGCTGAAGTCTATGTACGGGAACGCGCGACAAGACGCCCCAAAGAAGCTCCTGTACTTCTTGGGGCTTCGGGCGTTTTACAGCGCGATCATACGCGCTGTAAATTCTCAGGTGAGAACCATTCCCATAGGGAATCATCGGTTCTTGCCTTTTGAGCGTTTTACAGCGCGTAGGAATGCGCTGTAAAACGCTCAGGTCTGAACCCAGCCTGAAAAGGCATCTCTCAGCAGATTTGTATCTATGAAACTTTCTGACCTGTTGCATGTGCGCTTGACAGCTGAAGGCATCTGTGTTCATTCCATCTTCATATGTGCCTCTAGGAGCAACGGGGACGTTGCCATTATATTTAGATGCTCAACTCTCTCGGCAACTGCTGCATACTCTGCACTTTGAATGATCGGGCCAGGCATGATGATGTTCAGACTGCCTGGCCCTGTCAATCAAAGTGGATCAGGTGCGGCAGTTGCAGAGAGAGCTCAGCCTCTAGGTGTAACCACAATGTCCCCTTTGCTCTTAAAGGCTCATTTGCTTATATAAAATTTTTATCAACACAGACGCCTTCAGATGCCAAGCATACATGCAACAGGTCAGCCAGTTTCATAGGTACAAATCTTCTGCTGATGATGCCCTTTAACCATTACAATGTTGCATAATCCTTTGGTGTAGAACTAGATTATCATTTTATCTAATATTTAATTATTTTTAATGATTTAGTGATGAATAACATTATCCTCCTATAAAATATATTGAAGAAGAACTCAACGTTCCATAAAGGTATCCCCACTTGTACATCAAGCTGTGGATTTTATGTATGCTATTTAACCATTTTCTGATGCAAAATAATTATTGCCTATTGAGAACAGGTATAAAAGAGAATGCGAAAATAACAAATGCTTTATTTTACTAAATATATAATAATAAAAATCGGACCAAGTCCTATATAGTACAAAAGGCAGAAAACCTTACACAGGGTGGAATTCTCATTGTGGACATCACCAAAGTGTTCCCTGATACAATGCCAAAATTCACAGATTGTTTTTCCCACATACTAATTACCACATACACAGGTGATCAAATAAATGATCCTCAATGTTTTGCAATTAATGAAAGATCTTATGGTAAAAATAATTTAAGTCTGGGACGATCAGAAAGTATTGCCCACTTTTACAAAGTCACAGGAAATACTATTGCCACACTTGTAGGTACCTGATAAATTACTATGCAGCAAAGTGTTTGTTGTCAGCGTTTGAAACATACTGTGGACCATTTAGACCACGTCTTTATGTAATGGAGGGTCTTTCCTTTACCAGTGGGCCAATGTCTGGATCTGATTGGAGGGTGCCTCAATAACTCTGTAGGATCTTCTTTACCTCCTTCTGGGCAACATCCTATGTAGCAATAATCCAAAATTTGCCCTCCCCTGCGGGTCTTTGGATTGAGGAGTTGGTCATATTGCTAAAAATCGAATGTTGATGTGCCATTTGTAGGATTTGTTTTGGGTGCCCTCATTTAATGAACCTGTTTTCTAGCTGTTTAGCTGTATCATGAGACCTATCCAAGGTGGCACAGTTGTGATGGGCTTGTATATATTGGCCTTTGGGCATACTGTCACGAACTATGGATCCGATCGCTCCGGATCCCACAGCTGTGACGTAGTGGTCTGTGACGGAGTCTGAGCACACACAGAGACCTCACGTGACCAGGGTATTACCATTCGGCTAACACCCCCCACTATACTCCGGTAACTGCCACCACGTGGGTTCCCGGTCCACGAGCCGACTATCCGGGTCATTCACTATCACACAGATCAGTGGATGAACCGGATATCACTTACTGATCAACCGCAGTCAATCACCCCCAGCTACAATTCCTAAATGCAATTTAACTAACTACCTGGTAACGTCTCTTCAAAGGCAAGGTACGTTGTTCAGCAGCTTAGAATATGGAAGACTTGGCCACTTAGATTTTATAATCTTTAATAAGAGGTAAAAAGCAGTGCATACAAGTCTAATGAAAATGACTATAAATCTACAGAATAATAATAACAATATAAATAATCACGACAGTTCAAATGAAAGGGAAAAAGAGGAAAGAATACTTCGTTTCTCTGGAGGGTTTCAGATGGTCGTTCATATGTCCTTTTTGAATCCTTGCAAACCCCTTTTCAGTATGTATCAGGGGAGACCTTCAAAGTTCTTCTGATACAGGGATATGCCGTCAATGTCCAATTAAGTGTCTGGTGATGTTCCATGGGTCTCTCTCCTCTGTCCTTGTGCATGGATTTTTATGAACTCTCCCATGGGCAGGAGACTTACTCCTGTCAGCCAATGGCAGCAGAGTGACTGTGAAGCCTAGGGATTGGCCCCCAGGTGTTTTATGACCCCATCAAAGTTCAGTTCCTACAATGAGGATTATACTTAAGCTCGTATCTCCTTGATACATCGGCATATTTTTATACAGAATACATATTTGCGATCCTTATTTATTTACCTACAGAATGAGACCACACACGGTAATGCTGGGACCTGTAGTTCTTCTACCACCCATAGGTCAACTACGGAATCACATCCTCTAGTCATATTTGATACCCAATTAACCACAATACTCTATAGAGCCTGGATCTGGTGTCAGAAAGGGCATAAGTTGATTCATAAATGAAATATGAAAGTGGACTGGTTTTATGCCCAGAGCTAATTAAGGGCTATTAGCTCTCCTCAAACCAGACCTGGAAATTAATGACTTCACGCTCCAGCCAGGCTTGACAGCGAGCTGATCTTATCTCATAGGACAGGATGAGCTGGGCCTGGTATAGCTTTTATGACCTTTTATTGCTGGCCTTACAGAGTAGTGGTAATAAAAGTGTCCATCTATATCATAGGTGACCCAGGCTTCAGAAAGATGAGAGTGCACAGTTTTTTTTTTACATATGCCAGAAGCATATAAGATGGCTACCCAGAGGAATTATGTATGTATGCCGGCACACCTCCCTCTTTTAAAAGGTTGCCTGGGGAAATGGCCACAATCCTATTCCACAGCAACCCAGCCGTCTCTGGCCGATTCTCCCTGCCGCGACAACCCGTCGGCATTTCCATGTAAGCTACCTTTTCTGTGCTGCACGGTGAAGTTGTACTGCTGCAAAATCAGGCTCCATCTCAGCAGTTTCGCATTGTCTCCTGCGAGACGTGCCAACCAGCGGAGGGGATTGTGATCAGTGATCACTGTGAAATTGCGTCCATACAGGTAGTGTTGTAGCTTTTGCAGGGACCACACAATAGCTAAACACTCCTTCTCTATTGTGGAGTAGCTGGTCTCCCTGGCCAGTAACTTACGGCTCAGGTATAGTACAGGATGCTCCTCCCCGGCCTGGTTCACCTGACTCAGGACTGCACCCAGACCAAAGGCGGAAGCTTACGCGTGGACCACAAACTTCAGAGTGAAATCTGGGGCCTGAAGCACAGGAGCACTGGCTAGTGCATCCTTCAGGGCCTGGAAGCCTTGCTCGCATTCCGGCGTCCATGACACCATCCTGGGCAGCTTCTTCTTGGTCAAGTCTGTCAGAGGCTTGGCCAGGGCGCTATAGTTCGGGATGAACTTCCTATAGTACCCAGCCGTTCCCAAGAAAGACATGACCTGCTTCTTGGTGAGAGGTGTTGGCCATCTCGTAATGGCTTTCACCTTCTCTATTTCAGGCCTCAGTGTGCCTCCTCCTACTCTGTGGCCTAAGTAAGTGACCTCATTCATGCCCAGCTGGCACTTGCTAGGCTTAACAGTTAGTCCTAGCCGCAGCAAGTTTGTCCAGTACTTGCGACAGGTGCACCAGATGCTCCTTCCACGTGGGGCTATACACGGCAATGTCGTCTAAATAGTCCTTCCAGCAAGTCATTCACAAGCCTTTGAAAGGTGGCTGGCGCATTCTTCATCCCAAACGGCATTACAGTAAATTCGTATAAGCCGAAAGGGGTGATGAAGGCCGACTTCTCCTGAGCCTCCGAGGTCAGGGGAATCTGCCAATACCCCCTGTTCAGGTCCATGATTGTCAGGTAGCTGGCATCTGCCAACTTATCTAACAGTTCATCAATCCTGGGCATAGGGTAAGCATCCGAGGTTGTGATGGCATTCAGTTTCCGATAATCCTCACAGAACCTGGTTGTCTGATCTTTCTTCGGGACCAGAACCACCGGTGAGGCCCAAGCGCTGTGGGATTTCTGAATGACCCCAAGCTGCTTCATTTCCTCGATCTCCCTCCTGAGGTCTGCCTGGACCTCCATTGAGACACGGTAGGCGGACTGCTTTGTGGGAGCATGTGTACCTGTGTCCACATGATGGACTGCAAGGTGTGTTCTCCCGGGTTTCCCTGTAAAAGTGTCACGGTGAGCCGTCAACACTTCTAAGAGCTGAGATCTCTGCTGGGACGAGAGTTGAGGGTTGAGGGTTAAGTCCACCTCCAACTCTCGAGTGTCAGCTAGCAGATCTAGTAGGAGGTCGGCCTCCTCCCTTTCGGGCAGGCTGCAAACCGGCATAACATGTGGCGTTCTCTCGTGATGCTCCTTGAGCATGTTGACGTGAAACGTCTTCTGTCTCCTACCTCCCTCCCACCACATAATTTACCTTACTCAGACATTTGACAATGGGGTACGGCCCTTCCCATGCAGCTTGCAGTTTGTTTTGCCGCATTGGCAGCAGGACATAGACCTTCTGCCCCTCCTGGTAGATTCTCTCTCGGGCAGTGCGGTTATACCACTGCTTCTGTTTGCTTTGGGCCTGCACCATATTCTCCTGTACCAGACCTACCAGTGACTCCATTTTGTCTCGGAACCTGAGGACATAGTCTACTACAGAGACTTCAGTTCCGGCAACCTTGCCTTCCCAAGACTCTCTGATTAGGTCTAGGGGACCTCTTACTCGTCGACCATACAGGAGTTTGAAGGGCGAAAACCCGGTTGACTCCTGGGGAACCTCTCTGTAGGCAAATAGCAGGTGAGGTAGATATCGTTCCCAGTCCTTCCCTTGCGCCTCCACGAACGTCTTCAGCATCTGCTTCAACGTCCCGTTGAAGCGCTCACAGAGGCCGTTTGTTTGTGGGTGGTAAAGGCTGGCTACGATATGGTTCACCTGTATTTTCCTACAGAGCCCCTGCATTAGTTCAGACATGAACTGAGGTCCTTGGTCGCTGAGAAGCTCAGCTGGGAACCCCACTCTCGTGAAGATCCCCAGCAGGGCGTCTGCAACCTTGTCCGCCCTAATGGAGGATAACGCCACTGCTTCCGGGTAGCGCGTCGCGTAATCCACCAGGGTTAATATGAACCGTTTACCCGAACTGCTGGGGATGGCCAGTGGACCAATGATGTCCACGGCCACCCTCCTGAAGGGTTCATCAATTATCGGTAAGGGATTCAATGGAGCTCGGTGACGGTCTCCTGCTTTGCCAACTCGCTGACAGGTGTCGCAGGATCTGCAGTACTCGGCGACATCTGCCCCGAGGCCAAGCCAGAAAAAATTCTGCATCACCCGGGACTTTGTTTTGGTTATTCCCAGGTGACCAGCTAAGGGGATCTCATGAGCCACTTGCAGTAATTGTTCCCTGAACTGCACAGGTACAATGAGCTGCCTCTTGAGTGGCCCCACCCTACTGTCACTGTGGGAGATGTCCTCCTTATACAGTTTCCCATTGTCCCAACACACTCGGTATTTGTCTCCCTCAGTGGGAGGGCTGGCAGCTAACCCTCTTAGCTGCTCGAAGGTAGGGTCATCTCGCAGGGCCTGCTCAAAGGCGGCACTACAAGTCCCAGCCAGCTGTCCTGTGGCGAACAGGGACAGTGGCTGAGGCTCTGACGCGGTTAAGTCCACGGGGTCCGAACTGGTGGAAGGGGACACTTCCACTTGCTCTTCCCCAATGGAGCGTTCCGCTGCGGCTTTTGCAGCCCTGCGAGTGACGGGCAACACAGGCACAATAATGTCATCACATTTAACATTTGCACAACTTGAATCAGTTAAACACATGTCCGCTACCTGTGTACATACACCCGCCATCCCCTCTACATCTCCTGTCATAGGAGAACTGCTCCCACACACCCCACCTCCCACCTCCCGCGGTCCATCCCCAAGGTTATCTGATGTTACGCAAACATCCTTGCACAGTACCTCGGTATGTCCAGGGACCTCCATAGGGACGGGTGAGTCCTGTGTGCTTCCAGGGGCCACGTAGCACGAGACCAATCGTCCTAGGTCAGTGCCTAATAAAACATTTGTGGGGATCTCCGCAGAGACTCCCACCTCCCTTACTCCACTCCCAGCCCCCCAATCAAGGAAAACACGAGCTAGGGGAACATTAGGGCTCACCCCCCCAACTCCCGTGATGGTGAGGCTTTTGCCGGGAATAAGGTCTGCGTCATTCACTAGTTCAGGCCGAACTAGTGTGACTTCGGCTCCTGTATCGCGGAAGCCTGTGGTGCACCGGTTGCCCACAGTAACCGACTGTAGGTTGTCTGCGGTGTGTCTTGCAGCTCCATTCACTAACAGCACAGATGATGGGTTGCGGGCAAGCTTGCCAGGGGGTGCTGTCTTCTTCTCCGGGCACGAGTGGCTGAGGTGTCCTGGCTTGCCGCACGCATAGCACTTGCGCACGTCTGTCGGTGCTGGCTTGACTCCTTCAGGTCTTTGTGCAGGCCTGTGAAAGGGTCGCTGGACAGGAATCGACAAAGCTGGCCGGGAGGAAGAAGCAGATGAAGAGGTTCCTCCCAGACGGGACAGAGTGTCTTTGAATACCCGAGTGCTGGGCATGGCGACATATTCATCGGCTAGCTCGGCCGCCTCTCGCGCACTCTTCGGCTTGTGGTCACATACATATTTTTGCACATCTGTGGGGCAATTGGAGACAAACTGTTCTCGGACCATCAGATCCGCCAGGGACTGCTTGGTGTCCTCTGTGAGGGGATCAGACCACTGTTGGAAGGTGGTCTGCAACTTGCCCAGATGGTCCATAAAAGTATCTCCGGGCCCTCTCCGCAGGGACCGGAACCATAACCGGTAAGTCTCTGGAGTCAGCTGGTACTTGACCAGAATAGCCTTTTTGATGACCGCGTAACTGGTACGCTCTGCTAATGGTAGTCCGACCAGGGCCTCCATAGCTTTGCCCTTCAGTGCGGACATTAGATGTCCCGCCCACTGTGGCTCTGGTACCTGGTACTGCTGGCATGAGGTTTCAAAAGCATGCAGGAAAAGATCAATGTCACAGTTCTCAGACTCCATCACAGGCAGTTTTGGCTTGACCATCAGGGATGGGCCTGTGGATGTAGCATGCCGGTCGGACCCCTGAAGCTGTACTCGGGCCATGTCCAGTTCATGTCTGCGGACAGCTTCCCGTTCTGCAGCCTCGCGCTCCGCCTGGCGCTCTGCCCGACGTGCCTCCAGCAGCCGAAAATATAAGTCCGGGTTACTGAGCATTAGTTGGTCCAGACCATTTTGGGATGGCATAGAGACAGAGTTATGTCCAGCTAGAGGACTGCAAGCCCCAGCAGGCTGTCCCCCTCCCAGTTCATCATCCTCATTCTGGAAGGGGTCACCTGGCTCAGGGGCCCCTGAGTGTCCTCCATTCTCTGAATCCTGCAGGGATGACTCTTGACTCCTCCGTGCACATAACTCCTGGATGAGGACAGTCTTATTTTTCCCATATACTTGGATGCCTTTGTGCTCACACAGAGCTGTGATATCAGACACGCTCAGGATGTCATAATTCACGGATTCGGACATTATTGCCAAATAAAAGATAGGACAGAAAAAGAGAGAGAGGGGAGGGTACTGTCGTGAATTATTATTCTATCAAAACTAATGCACTGTGCTTCGTCTTCCAGAATTTTTCAATCCTTTAGTACAGAGTTATGGACATAACTTCATGCACTAATATTCTAAGCATACAGAATCCCGTAAGCTGCCACCAGAAAATGTCACGAACTATGGATCCGATCGCTCTGGATCCCACAGCTGTGACGTAGTGGTCTGTGACGGAGTCTGAGCACACACAGAGACCTCACGTGACCAGGGTATTACCATTCGGCTAACACCCCCCACTATACTTCGGTAACTGCCACCACGTGGGTTCCCGGTCCACGAGCCGACTATCCGGGTCATTCACTATCACACAGATCAGTGGATGAACCGGATATCACTTACTGACCAACCGCAGTCAATCACCCCCCAGCTACAATTCCTAAATGCAATTTAACTAACTACCTGGTAACGTTTTTTCAAAGGCAAGGTACGTTGTTCAGCAGCTTAGAATATGGAAGACTTGGCCACTTAGATTTTATAATCTTTAATAAGAGGTAATAAGCAGTGCATACAAGTCTAATGAAAATGACTATAAATCTACAGAATAATAATAACAATATAAATAATCACGACAGTTCAAATGAAAGGGAAAAAGAGGAAAGAATACTTAGTTTCTCTGGAGGGTTTCAGATGGTCGTTCATATGTCCTTTTTGAATCCTTGCAAACCCCTTTTCAGTATGTATCAGGGGAGACCCTCAAAGTTCTTCTGATACAGGGATATGCCGTCAATGTCCAATTAAGTGTCTGGTGATGTTCCATGGGTCTCTCTCTTCTGTCCTTGTGCATGGATTTTTATGAACTCTCCCATGGGCAGGAGACTTACTCCTGTCAGCCAATGGCAGCAGAGTGACTGTGAAGCCTAGGGATTGGCCCCCAAGTGTTTTATGACCCCATCAAAGTTCAGTTCCTACAATGAGGATTATACTTAAGCTCGTATCTCCTTGATACATTGGCATATTTTTATACAAAATACATATTTGCGATCCTTATTTATTTACCTACAGAATGAGACCACACACGGTAATGCTGGGACCTGTAGTTCTTCTACCACCCATAGGTCAGCTACGGAATCACATCCTCTAGTCATATTTGATACCCAATTAACCACAATACTCTATAGAGCCTGGATCTGGTGTCAGAAAGGGCATAAGTTGATTCATAAATGAAATATGAAAGTGGACTGGTTTTATGCCCAGAGCTAATTAAGGGCTATTAGCTCTCCTCAAACCAGACCTGGAAATTAATGACTTCACACTCCAGCCAGGCTTGACAGCGAGCTGATCTTATCTCATAGGACAGGATGAGCTGGGCCTGGTATAGCTTTTATGACCTTTTATTGCTGGCCTTACAGAGTAGTGGTAATAAAAGTGTCCATCTATATCATAGGTGACCCAGGCTTCAGAAAGATGAGAGTTCACAGTTTTTTTTTTACATATGCCAGAAGCATATAAGATGGCTACCCAGAGGAATTATGTATGTATGCCGGCACACATACCTCTTCTCAGGGCATATGGATGCCAACTATCCCACCTGAGAAGGGTATTGGTCACTGTTGGTTTCTTGAAAATGTTTTTGGTGATTTTACCATGTTTTTCTTTCAAAATAGAGATCTGTTGTTTTTGCATTTTAGATATAAAAAATAATCCAATATCATTAATGTTTAGAATCCCCACAAACATCTGAAACAGGTCCTTATCCCCTCTACATATAATAAACAAATTGTCTATGAGGCAAAGCCATAGTACGATATATTGTGAACACTGAATACCATGCATCTCTGCCACGAGCCCAGCTATAGGTTGGCATATGAACTTCCCATGACACCCCCCCCCCCCCCTGAGCTGGTGGAAGAATGTTCTATCAAATATAAACACATTGTGTGTCAGTATGAACTTCAACAAGGAGATGATCAAGGTATTGTGTAGGCGTAGGTGTTCCCCCCTCACCTGGCGAAATTGGGCCACCTTCTCACAACTGACTTTATGTGGAATGCTGCTATATAGAGCTTTCACGTCAAGGCTCATGAGAAGGATCCTCTCATCTGCATAAACATCATCCAGTTTTTTAAGGACGTCTATTGAATCACACACATATAATGGTATGAGACTACAAACGGGTGCAAGATAGCGTCCACATAAATGCCTAGATTTTGAGTCAGACTGCCTGTTCCCGAAACAATAGGTTTCTGTTTCAGTGGGGGAAACCCCTTGTGAATATTCAATAAATAATAGAAACAGGCAGTCTGAGAAAACTGTGGAAGCAAAAATTCAAATTCTGTTTCACTTATGAGTCCTGTTTCTTAAAGCTTCATTGAGATTGAGTATCGATTCCCTGGAAAACATTCCAGTGGGATTGGACTCTATGGACTCTATAGCAGGCCTTATCCTCCAAAATGGATTGGCACATCAGTGATAATCCTGTTTATCCATAATCACTATATTACCTTCTTTGTCAGAGGGTTTGATGGCGATGGAGGTGTCAGATTCCAAAATCGCATCAATATATTTAAAATGGTGGCAGCTTCTGTGACTCACCTCATCTACTTGCACACATAGAGGCCGTTCCCTCCCATCCTGAATGAAGAAAACCTGCCAAAGGACCTGTGGCAAGCGTGATGACCTCACTACATGACCAAGCTGGACTCGCACTGTAATTTTTTAATACAAGATACAGTAAATTAAATGGTCCCTCACATGGCTATATGAATGACAATTTGACATTTTGTTATTTTTGCAAAGTACAGAGGAAAAAACGAAAACATAAAAATTGCCTGGTGCTTATGGGGTTAAAACATACATAGGCCCTGATTTATCATACATTCACTCCAGAATTCTGGTGTCAAAAAGTTGCAAAATAGGGCTTTTGCAACTTTCTTGCACACAATTGTGCAAAATGTAAGCTTTTTGAATTTTTTACACCAGATTTTCACTCCAGATTTATCATTGCGGCTTTTTAAAATGTTGCAAAAAATTCAGAATCTCCTTCCAGAAGGAGGGTTGAGTAGGAAAACTGGAGAAGCTTTCCTAGACAAAAGTGTCAGGTTTAAAGATAAGCCAAATTTATCAAACAACCTGTGACATTTGATAAATGTGCCATAAAGTACTCCAATGCAGATTCAAGCAAAACTGACTTCATATATTCCCCTAATTATAAATTCCCCCCATAGTGTATGTCTACACAAAGCCAGGAACACTCTCATATACATAAATCACTTTTTTTTTTTTTTTATTAATCCCAACTACAAAGTTAAAAGGTGATATTGGCTGCAAAAGAAACACATTATTAAACTTCAAATTCCATTTCAATTTCTAGATATTTCCATTCATTTTCATCTGAGTAGTGATTAAGCCTTCAATAAATTTTATAAATAAAAAAAAATCTACTGTATATGACATCAACATCTCAGCATAAAGTGCCAAGGAGCTGCTATATATTGTCATTTGTCTTTGCTAATGCAATGTTATTCTCTTCATATTGTATTTATGCTCATAACTACTTACTTCACCTGCAGAGAGTAAAATAAGCTTTAATTTTATATCACACTCAAGACTATAAGAGTAGGCAGGTGAATTTAGTTTTGCCAATAAAAATGTTCAAGACAATCCAGTAGGGAAAACTATAATTTGCATTATTTTATATTGAGCAACTCAATTTAAATTAGCAAATAAAATTGAATATATTCCTATTCTTACAAGATTGCATTACATACAGGTGTGTTTTATTTTATTTTATAGGGGAGCAGTCAATATCACTAATGTTTGTAAGTTACCCTCCAAGAAGCTTCAATAATGAGCAGTACGGCTGGTACACAGCTTCCAAAATGTTGATTTCAGTAAGTATAACAAGTATATAATATAACATAGATGTTATTATCAATAAACCAGAGTCCAGGTCCGCGCTTTAAAGGAGATATAGTTTAGAAACGCCTTATTAAAGGAAAGCACAGTTTAAATCGTATCCCGCGCTGAAACGTCCCCACAGGCACACGCCACACTGCCGACCGAAACTTCACAGGACAGCGATGACCCTTCAAAAGATCAGCAACATAGTGCAGTACCTGTGAATATGTCAAAGATTAAAGGTTTTATTATACTCACAACAGCACCGCTAGAAATCGGCATATAAAATCATCTGAAACCACCTTATCAGGTCATTAACAAAGGCAATGATCCCATATTATTTCAAAGTATCCCACATAACAGTGAAGGTACATACATATATAAAACACATATAAAAACATCTATATAAAGAGTTCATAAATACATTCATAATAATACATCACTTCTATAAAAACCTTAGCATATAAAATTCAATATCCAACATAAAAAATAATATAATTCTTCTTTCTTCTTCTTTTGTTATTATATTATTTTTTATGTTGGATATGGAATTTTATATGCTAAGGTTTTTATAGAAGTGATGTATTATTATGAATGTATTTATGAACTCTTTATATAGATGTTTTTATATGTGTTTTATATATGTATGTACCTTCACTGTTATGTGGGATACTTTGAAATAATATGGGATCATTGCCTTTGTTAATGACCTGATAAGGTGGTTTGCCGGACATGATAGGGTTAATTCCTGACATGGAAGCACTTGCACAGGTGCATAAATAGACACCGGCACTTACCTATGTAGAGCCCCTGACGAAGCCTCTGGGCGAAACCCGGGCCGGGCATTGATATTTCAGATGATTTTATATGCTGATTTCTAGCGGTGCTGTTGTGAGTATAATAAAACCTTTAATCTTTGACATATTCACGGGTACTGCACTATGTTGCTGATCTTTTGAAGGGTCATCGCTGTCCTGTGAAGTTTCGGTCGGCAGTGTGGTATGCGCCTGTGGGGAAGTTTCAGCGTGGGATACGATTTAAACTGCACTTTCCTTTAATAAGGCGTTTCTAAACTATATCTCCTTTGAAGCGCGGACCTGGACTCTGGTTTATTGATTGCATGTGATAAGGAGGTTGGATCGACTCCTATTTCCAGGACTGCTGCTTAGTTTGCGACTTTGACACATAGAACTATTTATTTCTCCTTGCTATACATGTTATTATAACTTATCATGATACATATTTGAGCCCAAAAAAGATCTTAATTTAACCAGTTTAAAACTGGGCCATTTATCCTCCTTCCTGACCAGATATGTACTTTTTTTTTTTAATACAGTACCTGTTCCTTTCTATTTAGTTATTTAAGACTTGATTTACAAATGGGACTGGCAGGCCTGTCTCAATTATTAATTTCTACACCTGTTTCAGGCGTAGAAAAATATCTAAATGTAAGACAACTCAGAAGCTGTCTTACATATAGAATTACATTACAGAAAAAAGATAATAATGCACTTAATAATATAGATGCAAGCATTATATATGGACCAAGTCCTCACTCTGATATGATAAAATCTGAGACTCTTAGCCAATATATTTTGATCAAAACACATCTGTGTCCGCCTACCAAGCGCCAAGGTGGTCCCAGGTCAGGCGGGTCCTACGCTAAACCTACCTAAGCCGTTGGGCTTCTATGTTCAGGAGCGCAGACGCCGCACATATGGTGTGCTGCTCCTAGTCACCTCCATGTGCATCAAGCAACCGATGGGAGGAGGAGCAAGCACACCCATATGTACCACCTAATCAAGGCACTTTATTAGATAGGAAGGGCTACTCCCAAGATAAATAGGTGCGCATTCACACTTGACGTTTCCACTCCCTCAACATATACTACATAAACAGAAAAATTACAGAAAAAAACAAAGATAAAAAACATCCTGCACGATATGATAGATAAATGTGTGGCTGTCCCTGGCCATATTATTGAAAAACATTACATAAAAAAGATAATAATGCACTTAATAATATACATGCAAGCATCTATAGAGCGTTTTTTCTGTGAATTTACATTTAGAACTGGCGGAGGATCCGCCGAAGTTATGAAGAGGCCGATGCCTCTTTATAACTTCCGTGGAACCATCGCCAGCTTAGAGGTTTATTAAGACCGGTGTCTCGAATGCCAGTGCCCCAAAGTCTTTCCTACTTATATGATGGACACAAGGGGGCAGGAATGATTACAATTCCGGTATGTACTTTACGTATATCAGAGATATATCTCGTTACCAGTGAAGCACTTGTAATATGTACGATATCTGATAATGCCTGGCTTGCACCCTGGATTGACTTTGTAAAGATGGATTGATGTATGGTAGTATCCTGATTTTTCATGGTAATGTTGATTTATCTTGCCTTGTTCTATCAGTTAATGCATCATGTTCTAGTAAATATCATTGATGTACTATATAGCTTAAATTTGTATCATTTAATAAAACAATAATGGACCTGTCAGAAAATATTATACCCTTGTGTCCATCACATGACCAAGACAGATTTTTATCCCCTGGAAATAAACAATGACTCTTCCCACTGAATGACAGTAAGCAGAGATCTTAAAAGCCATCAGGAATTGATATAGAAAGCATGTTATAAAAGTACAGTTTTATTGGCAGAAACCTTTATGCCCTTTTAAGTATAACCTATATAGAGTTGAACAAATTGATTCTGAATGAATCAGATTTGTTACAAATATCACAAAACTTCTGCTGCCAAACAAACCTGAAGTTTTGGAGATTCACTTCAAACAAATTGCGTAAAACTGTGGAAATTGATAAGGAAAGTAACAGGAAGGATGAAGATGGAGGGTCAAATGACCAAGGGAGGGAGGGGGCTTGTCATGATTGGCTCAGAGGCTAACAGACAGCCTGTGAGCCAATCTGGAGCAGGATTTTGGAAGGTCTTTCAGCCTCTGGGCTGGAGAGACAATATTCTGAGTGATATCAGAGAACCTGTTTTGGTTTCTGCCAAAAAGCAATTACATATACAAGCCAGTAATCTAGGTGTAGTAGGGAGAATACAAGTACACTATGGGGACACATTTAATTAGATAGTTCAAGAAAGCATCAGGTTGAGAACTCAGAGTTCTGTGTTTCATACAGCTGCTGTCAATTGAGAAGTTCATGTTGCTCTACAAATTCTACAATCAACAAACATCCTGCAACAACCTATTTTTTTCTGCAAATGAACAGCCAGCCTTTTATTTTTGTAAAAACCTTGTTTCCACAATTCATAATTGTTTTATAGGCTTATTGCCAGCACCGTCAATAGCATGTATTCTTCTGCAAACACATTTTATTGTGTTAAGATAACACGTGGTTTTAGTAAATCCCTATTACTGCATTAATGTAGCAGTTTCTTTCCATGCATTGTATTGCATCAAAATAACATGCAGTTTTAGTAAATGAGTTGTACTGCAATAGCTTTGATAATATAGTAATATAGCTGTTCATTCCAAACATTGTATTGAGTCAAGATAATGTGCAGTTTTAGTGAATGCACTGAACAGCAATAACTACATTAATATACAGTTTTATTCCACAAAGTGTATTGCATCAATATACTGTGCAGTTTTAGTGAACGCGTTGTACTGCAATAACTGAATCAATATACCCGGTTTCAGTTAACACATTGTATTTCGTCAAGATACAGTACAGTTTTAGAGAACGCATTGTACTAGAATAACTGCACTAATATACCTGTTAAATATACCTGCGTCAAAATACTGTGCAGTTTTACAGAATATATTGCAAAGGCTCATACACACAACCGCAAATTGTGGAACAGAATGGGCCGCCCATAACCGAAACCAAAAATTAAAGACCCTTGTCTCATCAACTAAAAGTTAGAAGGTATCTGGCTCCAGAAATGCAAACTGCTGTAGCAGCACCAGCAAATAGTAGTATTAGTAGTAGTAGTAGCAGCTGGCCACAGTTCTTATTCACTTTTGGTAAGCGCCACATTATTATTGAGGACAGAGGATGAAATTGTGGACTATATGGCTCAAATCTCCTCCTCTTAGTCACAATAGGATGATGTCTATGTCATGTCTGAGGTTGACACTGTACCTTAGAGCCAGGGGTCCGGACATTTCTCATGTTCCTCCTCCTTGTGAACTCCAGCCTTCTAGTTGCATCAGCAGTGTCTTAACTAGTAAGGTACCTGTTTTTTTTTTAGAGGCAACAATGCTCCATGTTCTATATAATTTACCCTCATAAACGACCCTTGTGTCCCAGAAAATAATCACATTTATTTACACAAAGTAGCAGTAGCTACAAAATTGTGTTTGTGGCCGTGTACTTAAAGTAAAACATACCTTTTCTTTCTAGATCATGAAAAATTGATATATATATATATATATATATATATACATATATATATATATATACAGTAGAGACCAAAAGTTTGGACACACCTTCTCATTCAAAGAGTTTTCTTTATTTTCATGACTATGAAAATTGTAGATTCACACTGAAGGCATCAAAACTATGAATTAACACATGTGGAATTATATACATAACAAAAAAAAGTGTGAAACAACTGAAAATATGTCATATTCTAGGTTCTTGAAAGTAGCCACCTTTTGCTTTGATTACTGCTTTGCATACTCTTGGCATTCTCTTGATGAGATTCAAGAGGTAGTCACCTGAAATGGTCTTCCAACAGTCTTGAAGGAGTTCCCAGAGATGCTTAGCACTTGTTGGCCTTTTTGCCTTCACTCTGCGGTCCAGCTCACCCCAAACCATCTCGATTGGGTTCAGGTCCGGTGACTGTGGAGGCCAGGTCATCTGGCGCAGCACCCCATCACTCTCCTTCATGGTCAAATAGCCCTTACACAGCCTGGAGGTGTGTTTGGGGTCATTGTCCTGTTGAAAAATAAATGATGGTCCAACTAAACGCAAACCGGATGGAATAGCATGCCGCTGCAAGATGCTGTGGTAGCCATGCTGGTTCAGTATGCCTTCAATTTTGAATAAATACCCAACAGTGTCACCAGCAAAGCACCCCCACACCATCACACCTCCTCCTCCATGCTTCACGGTGGGAACCAGGCATGTAGAGTCCATCCGTTCATCTTTTCTGCATCGCACAAAGACACGGTGGTTGGAACCAAAGATCTCAAATTTGGACTCATCAGACCAAAGCACAGATTTCCACTGGTCTAATGTCCATTCCTTGTGTTCTTTAGCCCAAACAAGTCTCTTCTGCTTGTTGCCTGTCCTTAGCAGTGGTTTCCTAGCAGATATTCTACCATGAAGGCCTGATTCACACTGTCTCCTCTTAACAGTTGTTCTAGAGATGTGTCTGCTGCTAGAACTCTGTGTGGCATTGACCCGGTCTCTAATCTGAGCTACTGTTAACCTGCGATTTCTGAGGCTGATGACTCGGATGAACTTATCCTCCACAGCAGAGGTGACTCTTGGTCACATGGGGCGGTCCGCATGTGAGCCAGTTTCTTTGATGGTTTTTGTGACTGCACTTGGGGACACTTTCAAAGTTTTCCCAATTTTTCGGACTGACTGACCTTCATTTCTTAAAGTAATGATGGCCACTCGTTTTTCTTTACTTAGCTGCTTTTTTCTTGCCATAATACAAATTCTAACAGTCTATTCAGTAGGACTATCAGCTGTGTATCCACCTGAGTTCTCCACAACGCAACTCATGGTCCCAACCCCATTTATAAGGCAAGAAATCCCACTTATTAAACCTGACAGGGCACACCTGTGAAGTGAAAACCATTTCAGGTGACTACCTTTTGAAGCTCATCAAGAGAATGCCAAGAGTGTGCAAAGCAGTAATCAAAGCAAAAGGTGGCTACTTTCAAGAACCCAGAATATGACATATTTTCAGTTGTTTCACACTTTTTTGTTATGTATATAATTCCACATGTGTTAATTCATAGTTTTGATGCCTTCAGTGTGAATCTACAATTTTCATAGTCATGAAAATAAAGAAAACTCTTTGAATGAGAAGGTGTGTCCAAACTTTTGGTCTGTACTGTGTATATATATATATAGATATATATATATATATATATATATATTATGGTCTTAGGTAAAAATAAACATTTTTAATGATCTAGAAATAAAAGTTATGTTTTACTTTAAGTACACGGCCACAAACAGAATTTTGTAGCGACTGCTACTTTGTGTAAATAAATGTTCTATAGAAGACACTAAAGATAGTCTCGATAGTCTGTTCTCACACAAGTCATAAACTATTAGTACTGGGACAGCCATGAGGTAGAGGTTTAGGGTGAGTTAGTGTTCAGTACCTGATGCATAGCTATTTTGGTGGTGGTGGTAGTAGTACTAGTGGCTAGGGACAAGCAAATCGACTTCAGATGAAACATCCAAAGTTAATTTGCATAACACTTTGTTTCAGTACAGTACGGAGCGAGCATTACATACAGTATTAGAATGTATTAGCTCCGATGAGCCAAAGTTATTACTTGGCGAAGTCTCGCAAGACTTCGCATTATATAATAACTTCAGAAATGGATTTATACTGTATAAAAACATTTCCAGAACTCGGGTTCAGTTCCAAGGTACCACTTCGATTCAATCCCGAGTTTGGGAAATGTTTTTTTACAGTATAAATTGTTTGCTATGGACAACTAAGTCAGTTTTCCTTCACACCAGTTTTGATAAATATCCGCCTATATGTCCTGCATTTGGTAATGCAATTTAGTCCCATTCATACTTTAATATACCTTAAAAGGGTTGACCCATCTGTACAATTATGACATATCAAAAAGATATGCTATAAATGTCCCATAAGTGTGCCTCTCCTCTGGGACCTGCTCCTATCTCAAGGCACGGGCATGAACAGAGAACACTTGCACATGCGCAAAATCCTCTCCATTCACTGCTATTGTACTTCAGAAGATACTCAGGCCAGTGTTTGGCTACTTTTGTAAGTGCTATAGCAATGAATGTAGGAGTGGCCACACATGCACCGCTTGCTCTCCATTCACTTCATGGCCCTGCCGTTGGAATTGGAGCGAGTCTCAGTCTAGAAGTGGGACCCATGCCTATCAGACATTTATGGCATAACTTTTTAATATGGCATAAAGGTCCAGATGAGTATACCCCTTTGAACCAAAAATAAGTGAATGTTATTCTACATATATTTAGTCATTTTATCATATGTATATGTAAAATATTTATTTTTCTGTATTCATTAAATTATCTAATATTTTTAATTCTGGAATTGTTTGAAACTTTTGCTAATGCATTAATAATTTCCTATAGAATTTAACAGCAAGCTGATGATTGTTGCACTGCAGTAGCATAACCTGTACAAGTAAGAGGTGACACTACGATGACAGCTCTTGATTTACAGTACATTGCAGTGTTAAAATTCATATATTCTTTTTATTGTTCTCAAAAATATTCTTCCTAGTAAAAAACTGAATCTGGAAATGAGGTATTGAGAGTCTTTCACTAACAATACAAAAACTGTTACCTGAAGTGTCTTCAAAAAAATAGAGAAATATATTTAGCACTAAATGTGTGAAACTGACAAAGGGTCAACATTTATTAACCTATTACATAAACGTTATTCTTACACAGTATAATACGAAAGAGAAAGGCTGTTATTACTAATAGTTTGCAGCTAAGTGGCTATATTCTCAAAAGAAAATCCAATCAGGTTATCATTTCATCTTTTGTTAAAGTGTCTACTTAAAATGTAGGAGGTAAAACCTTCAATGTATTATTTTTTTTTCTGTTGGATATTAAAATATCATAATCCTTCTCTCATGAGGCAAAAAAGAAATAACAGCAAATGAATATGGCATGTCAATTTTAAAGTGCACTATTAGCAAACGTTTGACATGTCATAGTGATGTTCCAAAGTTTCGTTTTTGGTGGGGTTTCAGTTCTGGAACCCTCACTGATCGCTAAAACAAGAAGATAGAAACGCTCACACAGAGCCTTTAAACTGCGGCTTCTGTCACCCCACTAAACAGTTTTTTTTTTTTTTGTGGACTTATAATCCCTATACTGCGATTTATCCATACATAATGTGATTAATCATTTTGGTTCAGTAGATTTTGCTAAAAACTGACTTTTATAATATGTAAATTACCTGTCTACCAGCAAGTAGGGCGGCAACTTGCTGGTAGCAGCCGCATCCTCCTATCATAATGACGCCCCCTCCGCATGTTGATTGACAGGGCCAGCGAACGGGATCGTTCTCTGCTGGCCCTGCCTGTTTGCATTCAAAATCTCCTCGCATTGAGGATGGAGCGGCCAAGCGAGGGCCGCCTCTCAGTGCACCTGCGCCGATTGAAGACAGGTACGGCCGCGGCGCAGGCGCCAGATTTTTAATGCAAACAGGCAGGGCCAGCAGAGAACGATCCCATTCACTGGCCCTGTCAATCAACATGCGGAGGGGGCGTCATTATGATAGGAGGATGCGGCTGTGGGGTGACAGAAGCCCTTTAAGGGTTTGTGCAACCATTGATGGGGGGGAAACTCTGCAAAGGGAACCATACTTACCTGCTTCTTGGTGCTGTCTCCCAACACCTTTGCTCCTTGGCTGCTCCATTGCACTCCCTGAATTTAAACTTCCTGTTTGACGCTTCTGCAGCCAATCACTGGTCACAGCGGTGAACTGCTCCCCTTGCATCACTTGAGCATTTGTCATAACGCAAAGGGAGCACATCACCACTGCGGTCAGCCACTGGCTGTAATGGCACCAAACAGCAAGTCTACTACAACCACGAAGGCCAGCGGAGCAGCTTAGGCTGGGGAGCCAAAGAGCCAGGAGCAAGTGCTTGAAAGCAGTTAAGTATCCTTCCCTTTACAGTTCTGCGCAGGAAGGGGGGTTTGCCAAAACTGTCCCAAAGGTGCATAACCCCTTTAAAAATCAGATTACACATTCACTGAATGCTATGATTTTATCAGGATATAATAAAATTAATATGGACCTTAGAAGGTCTGAAAATTAGGCAAATACAACCTCAGATGAACAACAGATGACAAATTAACCATGTCATTATTTATTTAACAAAAACTAAAAATGCAGTTGTGTGTGAAAAAATTAAAAGGGTAGTGCAGTGGGGATATAATGATGAACAAATATTATAGCATATTCAGCTCCTCTAGGTTAAAGTGGGAACACAAATGTATATAGCAGAGGTATATATTTTACATGTAAATAAACCACATGTAGCTCGGGAAAGATCAAAAGATTTTAAACCAGTAAAGAAGTTTTTTAGTTTTTTTTTTCTTTCCCTTTGGAGATTTCTGTATTTTTTTTTTATAGCAAAGGCAATAGAATATTGATTTGATTAGGATACTTAATATAATTGATGTGTTCCTAAATCCTGGTTTTCAATTTTCTAGTGGTATAGAGGTAAGCGAAGATTTGAAAGATTTCAATTCGGCAGCTTAGCTGAATGTCGACAGAAAATTTGATTCATTACAAATTAATTTGTCACAAATCGCTTTAAATCTGGTACATCCAGGGCAATTTGCCTAAAAGTAACAGTGGCCTGTAATACTGACGCACAGTAACTCGACAACTAACAGAATGGATTAACTATGAATATTGGTGCACTGCACACTTAGGCCCCTTTCACACGAGCGTGACGGATTAGGTCCGGATGCGTTCAGAGTGCGTTCAGTGCAACTCGCATCATTTTGCAAACAAGTTCAGTCAGTTTTGTCTGCAATTGCAGAACTGAAGGTTTACAAACAACAACTCTTAGCAACCATCAGTGAAAAACACATTGCTTTCGCACTTGTTTCTGGATGCAATGCATTTTTCACTAAAGCCCATTCACTTCTTGGGGCTGGGGCTGCGTGAAAAAACACAGCATATAGAACATGTTGCATTATTCACGCAACGCAGAACTGATGCATGAAAAAAAATGCTCATGTACACAGACCCACTGAAATGAATGGGTTAGGATTCAGCGCGGGTGCTATGTGTTCAAGTCACGCATTGCACCCACGCTGAAAACTCCCTCGTGTGAAAGGCGCCTTGCTGTAGGCACACTGCAATAAATTAGACCTGCCTATAATACTGATGGCACAGTAACTCTACAGCTAACAGAATTGATTAGTTATGACTAGGGATGAGCGAATCGACTTCGGATGAAACATCCAAAGTCTATTCACATAATACTTTGTTTGAATACTGTACGGAGCGCCCACTCCGTACAGTATTAGAATGTATTCGCTCAGGTGAGCCGAAGTTATTACTTTGCGAAGTCTCACCAGACTTCTCATAATAACTTCATAAATTAATTTCTACTGTAAAAAAAAAACTGCTACCACTTGGAACCGAACCCGAGTTCGGGAAATGTTTTTTTTTTTACAGTAGAAATTAATTTATGAAGTTATGCGAAGTCTCGCGAGTAATAACTTCGATTCATCTGAGCCAATACATTCTAATACTGTACGGAGCGCTTGCTGTGTACAGTATTTAAAAGAAGTATTATGCATATCGACTTCAGATGATCCATCCGATGTTGATTCACTCATCCCTAGATATGACTCTTGATGCACTGCACAGTTATTTGCATGGAAATAAATTGAAGCAAGCTCTCTGTGTATGTCCTTGATAGTGATTAGCAGAAGGGGCAATATTCAAATTGTCCGATATTTCACGAATATTTGGGTGAATATTCGTAAAATATTCAAAAATTCAAGAAATTGTGATTATTTTCTTGATTGCGAAAATCGGCAATGTAATATGTGCATATAGCGCCCGCAATACAGGCATGGGTCACTGTTGCTACATTTTTCCAATATATTTGCGATTGCACGAATCGGCAATTAATGATGCGCCTATTTTTGCACAATACGTGCAACTTCACATTTTAGCCGGTCTGACTACATATTACTGATTGGTGCACTAAGTATTGTTGTGACATCACAGCACTATGTCTGTAGCATGTATGTATGGACAGTTACACTATATCACGATCTAACCTACACTGACTATCTCCCACTAACTATCTGTATTATAGATATAAACTAACTATCTAATTTAATTAAACAGTAAAGCACAGAGCATAGCAATGACAATGCTGTCTCTCTCAGAACTCCATAAAACTGCAGAAAATGGCTGCTGGGGAGGTTCTTATACAGGGAGTGCAGAAATATTAGGTAAGTTGTATTTTTGAGGATTAATTTTATTATTGAACAACAACCATGTTCTCAATGAACCCAAAAAACTCATTAATATCAAAGCTGAATATTTTTGGAAGTAGTTTTTAGTTTGTTTTTAGTTTTAGCTATTTTAGGGGGATATCTGTGTGTGCAGGTGACTATTACTGTACATAATTATTAGGCAACTTAACAAAAAACAAATATATACACATTTCAATTATTTATTTTTACCAGTGAAACCAATATAACATCTCAACATTCACAAATATACATTTCTGACATTCAAAAACAAAACAAAAACAAATCAGTGACCAATATAGCCACCTTTCTTTGCAAGGACACTCAAAAGCCTGCCATCCATGGATTCTGTCAGTGTTTTGATCTGTTCACCATCAACATTGCGTGCAGCAGCAACCACAGCCTCCCAGACACTGTTCAGAGAGGTGTACTGTTTTCCCTCCTTGTAAATCTCACATTTGATGATGGACCACAGGTTCTCAATGGGGTTCAGATCAGGTGAACAAGGAGGCCATGTCATTAGATTTTCTTCTTTTATACCCTTTCTTGCCAGCCACGTTGTGGAGTACTTGGACGCGTGTGATGAAGCATTGTCCTGCATGAAAATCATGTTTTTCTTACCTTGCAGACTTCTTCTGTACCGCTGCTTGAAGAAGGTGTCTTCCAGAAACTGGCAGTAAGACTGGGAGTTGAGCTTGACTCCATCCTCAACCCAAAAAGGCCCCACAAGCTCATCTTTGATGATACCAGCCCAAACCAGTACTCCACCTCCACCTTACTGGCGTCTGAGTCGGACTGGAGCTCTCTGCCCTTTACCAATCCAGCCATCTGGCCCATCAAGACTCACTCTCATTTCATCAGTCCATAAAACCTTAGAAAAATCAGTCTTGAGATATTTCTTGGCCCAGTCTTGACGTTTCAGCTTGTGTGTCTTGTTCAGTGGTGGTCGTCTTTCAGCCTTTCTTACCTTGGCCATGTCTCTGAGTATTGCACACCTTGTGCTTTTGGGCACTCCAGTGATGTTGCAGCTCTGAAATATGGCCAAACTGGTGGCAAGTGTCATCTTGGCAGCTGCACGCTTGACTTTTCTCAGTTCATGGGCAGTTATTTTGCGCCTTGGTTTTTCCACACGCTTATTGCGACCCTGTTGACTATTTTGAATGAAACGCTTGATTGTTCGATGATCACGCTTCAGAAGCTTTGCAATTTTAAGAGTGCTGCATCCCTCTGCAAGATATCTCACTATTTTTGACTTTTCTGAGCCTGTCAAGTCCTTCTTTTGACCCATTTTGCCAAAGGAAAGGAAGTTGCCTAATAATTATGCACACCTGATATAGGGTGTTGATGTCATTAGACCACACCCCTTCTCATTACAGAGATGCACATCACCTAATATGCTTAATTGGTAGTAGGCTTTCAAGCCTATACAGCTTGGAGTAAGACAACATGCATAAAGAGGATAATGTGGTCAAAATACTCATTTGCCTAATAATTCTGCACGTAGTGTATAGTAAAGGGTAGGCAACTTTTCTATTGGTTGCTAGGGATGTTGCTAAGCTCAGACAAAGACATTGCAGCCTTCTCATTGGCCCACAAGCAAGAAGGGAGGTTACTGATGAAAAAAATATTGTATTTGCAAATACAAATTTATAGCACTATATTTTAAACATTCGCAAATTCTCGAAGTGCCGATATGCGCGATTAAAATTTGTGATTTGAATATTCGCGCCCAACACTAGTCCTTGAGTGGCCCAGCCAGAGCCCTTACTTGAACCCAAAAGAACACCTCTGTAGAGACCTGAAAATGGCTGTCCATCAAAGGTCAACATCCAACCTGACAGAGCTTGAGAGGATCTTGAGAAGAATGGCAGAAAATCCCCAAATTCAGTTACAAACCTTGTGGCATCATACTGTACTTAAGGAGACTAGAGTCTGTAACTGCCAAAGGTACTCACTACTGACATTTATGCAATGTTTTGGTTTTTAATTAAAAAACTATAGATTTTGAACATTCTGTTTTCACTCTATTATTATGTGGTATTGAGTGGAGAATAATCGTGATAACTAGAATTTTTTAGGTCAACACAAGGTCATAACATAATAAAATATGAAAAAGTTGAACAGTCTGAAGACTTTCTGAATGCATTGTATTAGTAAAAGAGTTAAGTGGTATGTGTTTTGCAATTCTCTGTATAGTCACGCAAATTTTTTTTAATAAAACTATTTTTTTAAATAAGTTGTTTTCACTGACAGATGATTATGCAGATAAATTGTAGTCAAATAATGGTTTATTGTTGCAGTGATTATGGCAATAAACTGTGATTTGAGTTAGGGCTCATGCACACAAACACATCTTCTTTCCGTGTCCATTCCGTTTTTTTTTTTTGTCAGACCATATGCAAACCGTTTATTTCAACGGGGCCGCAAAAAATAACGAAAGTTACTCCGTGTAAATTGTGTTTCTGTATGTTCGTTCTGAAAAAAAAATATAGAACATATTCTATTATTGTCCGCATTACGAACAAAAATAGGACTGTTCTAGACTAATTCTATCGGTTACGCAAAATACGAAATGCACAGTGACGTCACTGGGGAATCTGTGAAACTTGTCCGAGGACAGGCAGCAAACTGGCAAGCTGGTAAATTGGCAGAGATTGGTACAAGGGCAGACAAACAGAGCAGCATACCTTCACTGGAAACTAGCAAGGTAGGTAACCTAAAGCTCAGACTTCCTGCCCTTAAAGAGACCAGCAATTGGCTGGGGGAGACTAGGATACGTGCATTTTGACCCTTAGGCTGGTTTCACACGGGCGTTGCAGGAAAAGGTGCGGGTGCGTTGCAGGAACATGCGCAATTTTTCAGCGCTAGTACAAAACATTGTAATGCGTTTTGCACACGCGTGAGAAAAATCGGCATGTTTGGTACCCAAACCCAAACTTCTTCACAGACGTTCGGGCTTGGGATCGGTGTTCTGTAGATTGTATTATTTTCCCTTATAACATGGTTATAAGGGAAAATAATAGCATTCTGAACACAGAATGCATAGTACAATAGCGCTGGAGGGGTTAAAAAATAAAATTATGACCGGAGTGACGTCACCACAGGTCCTTGACTGCAATCAGCAAAGAAAGAGACAGAAAAGATGCCGGCTGCGCGAGCAAGTGGATTAAGGTGAGTTAAATTATTTATTTATTTTTTTAACCCCCTCCAGCGCTATTGTACTATGCATTCTGTATTCAGAATGCTATTATTTTCCCTTATAACCATGTTATAAGGGAAAATTATAAAATGATTGGGTCTCCATCCCGATCGTCTCCTAGCAACCGTGCGTGAAAATCGCACCGCATCCGCACTTGCTTGCGGATGCTTGCGATTTCCACGCAGACCCATTAACTTCTATGGGGCCAGCGTTGCGTGGAAAACACAATATAGAACATGCTGTGATTTTCACGCAAAGCACAAGTGATGCATGAAAATCACCGCTCATGTGAACAGCCCCATAGAAATGAATGGGTCGGGATTCAGTGCGGGTGCAATGCGTTCAACTTACGCATCGCACCTGTGCAGAATACTCGCCCGTGTGAAAGGGGCCTTAAAGTGCTAGGAAGCATGTGTGCCCTAAACGCAGGCCGAGAGGACCTAGCAGAGAAACTCTGGCTGTGGCCTTCATTAGATCTGTACAATGGTGGTTGTCGGGCCCACTGCTGGTGGGCAGCAATGGCGAGTGGGTTCTGACCATTGGGGATAGAGGAAGCAGGATGAGTCACATGGTACCTGTGCCTGTCCAGAAGAGTGGGACAGCGGTGGACACAGGCCACAATTGCAACAAAAGCAAGATCAGTGTTCTACTTTTTACTATATGCAAAATGAATAGATGACCATTTTTTACCCAAATTCAGTTGCATGAATATGTGTTTTATAGCTAACAATAAAACCTTAACTCCATCAAGTTACAAAACTGTTACCAGGGGTGTAACTACCATAGTGGCAGACCATGAGACTGCTATGGGGCCCAGGGAAAGAGGGGGCCTAGTTGGGATTACCTCCTCTTCTACTGGAGATGAAAACTTGGTCAGGACTCTACCCTCTAAAGGAACAACTTTTAGCAAATGAAGCAGTGGAAATATTGCCCAACGGTCATTGAAAAGGGTTCAGGCAGAAATCCCTCTGTCCTGTGTGGGGGGGGCCTGGTTTGATCCTTCCTATGCGGCCCTTATTTCTCTATGTACGCCACTGAACTGTTACTATTGTTATAGAGGAGATATACACATGCTCTAAGGTTCTTTTGTCAAGATTACAGATACCTATGCACTTTTGTATATGACGTTGAACTTTTAGGGCTAATTCAGACACCTTTTCTGCATTATTTAACAAATGTGAAAATGGCATGAATTTCAAATATTTTTCACAGTGCTTTTTTTTTTATAACTTTTATTGTATGCATTTTTATTTTGTGAAATTTGTAGCATGAATTTTTGTTCTGGTATATCTGTAGAAATCACTAAAAGCTCTGCAAAATTGTTTGGGGGGGGGGGAAGTATATTCAGAGTAGCATTTCCTAATTTCTTATACAAGTTTTAATAACAAACCCCACTGGTGCAAGAAGAGCTAATAATACTGTCACATTTTGGGGTATTCTGAATGGAGCTGGTATAGATTTCAGGTTTACTATGCATTGGTTTTCTGCACACAGTTTAGAAAATGTGTTGGGCCGTAGACCACCAGCCTTTGGCTCACCTTCTCCTGCCCATATCCCTCACTCACTTTTTATAAAACTAGTGAGGGGTTGATAACTGAAAAAGTTAAAAAATCTGACACATGTGTCTTTTTTATGTTGGAAAACTGGCATACAAGAATGATTCATTTGACCCTGTGTAAAGATCTAGCCTTAAAGACTCTTGGGGACCGTATATGAGAGTAGCCAATTTGAAGGTTCACCAATCAGTTAAATATGCTTAATTCATGTTATGAACAGCATTTATGCAAACCCAATAGAGTACGGGGTAGCAACCTCTGACACTACAGCTGTTGTGATACTACATCTTCCAGCATGCTCCATTTTTTTCTATACAAGTTCCAAGAACAGCAGAGCAATTGTGGATGCTGTGAGTAGTAGTTTCATGACTGTTGTACTTTGCTGACCCCTCTGTGATAGAAGCTGAGGTAAAAAATAAAATAAAATCAGGTTACAGTAGAATTAGCAGCTCAATCTATATAAATAGCAAAAGAGATTAATCTTTCAATGGTCCAGCCATATACCAGTGAATTATGGGATATGATTAGATGGTCAACCAAGTGTTTAACTGATAATTTATGTCTTTGGCAGAAGACAAATTGAGGAACTGCAGAATGGAAAGAAAAGCTAGGATAAACCATACTTCACAGCCAGCTAATATTGTGCACAAGAGACAGCCTTCACAAGCTAGAATTCATCTTGTGCTATGTAATGTGAGCTGATAAGGAATAAATAAAAGCAAATATTAAATTTAATTAATCAAAAACACATCTAAAACCTAGGCCACTAAATTTCCTTAACCGCTCAGTTCATTATCTCCAGCGTCATTCTATTACTTGCTTTTTTTTCTAAAAGAGGTATTGTATGTTGCTGTAATTTGAATTCAGGTGACGCTTCTGTCTGGGTTTAGAATCGACAGAACCTGGGCTGACAATGGACCCATGGGCAAATTGAGTGGATATATGCACATGGGCAATATTCTGTACAGACCACCGGTTTGTGCTGAGAGAATCACAGTGTGTTTTTAAATTAGTTTTTCCTGCAAAACCCATTAATCAAATCAATAAGTCTGCAGACAAAACAGGCTGCATCCTTGTGGGACCATTTTAAAACTCATCTATGTTGAATGGCTGGATCATGGATGATATTGCTTTTGAATGCCTAAAGAGGCCTCACAGAGACCAGCTTACAGCTTTACAAAAAACATTCTTAAAGAAGAAAATACTGTAAAGGGGTATATTAACACACAGCAGTAACAAGTCAGATTTTCCTCGAGCTTTGTGGTAACAAATCAATTTTTCCTAAAATGGCGGTTGCATGTGTTACAAAGTAAAAGTAAGAAGCCCAGGAATGCAGGATCACCAATAATTTCGCGCAGCCAGCCAATCTGCGGATAGGCATCACCTGTGATGACACAGCTCTATAAAACCCTCATCCCACGCAATATCTGCCATTGTCCTGTGAGCTGCGCATAGGGAAAGATGCGGAAATAGCTGATGCACTGTAAATGATTAATAGAAGAATATTGGAGAGGGAGGTTGCAGGGCGAGTGCCGGAATAGTGCAGGGAGATTTATTCTGCATCATTTTTAATTATTTATTCCTACATTTACTTATTACTACATAAGCCATTAATGTAATTCAATACCAATAAGATGAAAGCCTTTATTATTCCACTGCCAGGATGCCAACCAGTAAAATCTAGTTTGCACTCCTTAGGGGAGCCAGGTCTTAATAATGACCACCCTCATCTTTTGCTGGCTTTACTTCCTCCAAATCATCCTTAAAAGTTTCCATGTCCTAGAAAAGTTAGCAAGATGCAGAGAGAGGAGGAGCTTTATGTTCCTGATGACATATTCTCATCGATATTAGATGATGTGGAAAAGGAGGAAAATCAGATGGCAGAAGAAGGGCTCGCACCTGTAGGACAAGAGAGCGCTGGGGTTGGAGAAGTGGGTATGCCAGACTGATTAATATTTAGTGTTTACTGTCAAATAACCTGCAGGAGATTGCAGGCCAGAACAGCAATAACAATCATATTGTCGCCCTACCTAACCAGCCAAACCACATACCAGCAACAGTCCCTGTTTAAAGGTGCCGCATAGCCACTAACAATGACTATACAGTGCGGTATTCATTATTAAATGAAAGGCAGCTGCAGGTGCTAATTGGCTGAGCGGTTCTTCATGGCAGCATAGCCGCGACCCCTTCTTTCCCCCTCAGCACAGCCTCTCCATGTGGCCATACCCTAAGGCAGAGTGGCCTGGGTATATTTGATTTATAGTGCTTCATGACAAATTAATTTGTAACTAATCAAATTTCTTGGCAAACTTCGGCAAAGTTGCTGAATCAAGTTTTTCAAAGCTTCACTCATCTCTTCACAGCAGGAATTTCTTCAATGTTAACTTGGTCGTTCCTGCAAAATTGTCCTTGAATTCTGAAGGAACAGTCACAGAAATGTCAGCAACACATTTGTTATTTGTGAATTGAATCTAGGCTTAGTCTTATTTTACTTTTTTTTTTACCATAATTGACTCTAGAGAAGAACAAATAACACTTTCCATAAAAACTGCACTATGTAAACACTTTCCAAGACTTTGCACACATGGCTTTAACATAGACCCATGCAAACTCAAACTAGTTGAGTTTTGTACCAGGATGGTCCAGACTTAGGAGGTAGCTGTATTATTACTTTGTTGTAAGTTGTTGTACGAAGTATTAATACATAATCTACTGTCGTCTGTTGGGCCATTCTATGCCTCTGTATGTCTTTGACTTTATAAACAAATTGCACCATATTCTATTGGATGCCATATTATAGACTTGCAAGGTGTCCTGTAAGGTGGTGACTTATGGAAGCACCATAGAGTGGCATACTTGTGTTGGGCAACTTGAAGTGTTGTATAAGCTCTTCTGATATTTTTGCACTTTTGCAAGAGACCCTAGACTTTTTTTAAAGGTCAATTATGGCAGAAAATCTATTTTTATACTTTGGTTACTTATACATTATTTGCTCCAAGAAGGCAGTCTAGCATAAAATACAAATACAAAAATGTGCTTTTCTAGTCTTCTGATTTTCTACAATTTGAGATTGACTTTCAGTTCCATTGCAAAAAGAATTGTTGAGCTATCAGAACTAGAGTTGAGCGAACACCTGGATGTTCGGGTTCGAGAAGTTCGGCCGAACATCCCGGAAATGTTCGGGTTCGGGATCCGAACCCGATCCGAACTTCGTCCCGAACCCGAACCCCATTGAAGTCAATGGGGACCCGAACTTTTCGGCACTAAAAAGGCTGTAAAACAGCCCAGGAAAGAGCTAGAGGGCTGCAAAAGGCAGCAACATGTAGGTAAATCCCCTGCAAACAAATGTGGATAGGGAAATGAATTAAAATAAAAATTAAATAAATAAAAATTAACCAAAATCAATTGGAGAGAGGTTCCATAGCAGAGAATCTGGCTTCCCGTCACCCACCACTGGAACAGTCCATTCTCAGATATTTAGGCCCCGGCACCCAGGCAGAGGAGAGAGGTCCCGTAACAGAGAATCTGTCTTCATGTCAGCAGAGAATTAGTCTGCATGTCATAGCAGAGAATGAGGCTTCACGTCAGCCACCACTGCAACAGTCCATTGGCATATATTTAGGCCCAGCACCCAGGCAGAGGAGGGAGGTCCCGTAACAGAGAATCTGTCTTCATGTCAGCAGAGAATTAGTCTGCATGTCATAGCAGAGAATGAGGCTTCACGTCAGCCACCACTGCAACAGTCCATTGGCATATATTTAGGCCCAGCACACACACAGGCAGAGGAGAGAGGTCCCGTAACAGAGAATCTGGCTTCATGTCAGCAGAGAATCAGTCTGCATGTCATAGCAGAGAATGAGGCTTCACGTCAGCCACCACTGCAACAGTCCATTGGCATATATTTAGGCCCAGCACACACACAGGCAGAGGAGAGAGGTCCCGTAACAGAGAATCTGGCTTCATGTCAGCAGAGAATCAGTCTGCATGTCATAGCAGAGAATGAGGCTTCACGTCAGCCACCACTGCAACAGTCCATTGGCATATATTTAGGCCCAGCACCCAGGCAGAGGAGGGAGGTCCCGTAACAGAGAATCTGTCTTCATGTCAGCAGAGAATTAGTCTGCATGTCATAGCAGAGAATGAGGCTTCACGTCAGCCACCACTGCAACAGTCCATTGGCATATATTTAGGCCCAGCACACACACAGGCAGAGGAGAGAGGTCCCGTAACAGAGAATCTGGCTTCATGTCAGCAGAGAATCAGTCTGCATGTCATAGCAGAGAATGAGGCTTCACGTCACCCACCACTGCAACAGTCCATTGGCATATATTTAGGCCTAGCACACAGGCAGAGCAGAGAGGTCCCGTAACAGACAATCTGGCTTCATGTCAGCAGAGAATCAGTCTGCATGTCATAGCAGAGAATGAGGCTTCACGTCACCCACCACTGCAACAGTCCATTGGCATATATTTAGGCCTAGCACACAGGCAGAGCAGAGAGGTCCCGTAACAGACAATCTGGCTTCATGACAGCAGAGAATCAGTCTGCATGTCATAGCAGAGAATGAGGCTTCACGTCACCCACCACTGCAACAGTCCATTGGCATATATTTAGGCCTAGCACACAGGCAGAGCAGAGAGGTCCCGTAACAGACAATCTGGCTTCATGTCAGCAGAGAATCAGTCTGCATGTCATAGCAGAGAATGAGGCTTCACGTCACCCACCACTGCAACAGTCCATTGGCATATATTTAGGCCTAGCACACAGGCAGAGCAGAGAGGTCCCGTAACAGACAATCTGGCTTCATGACAGCAGAGAATCAGTCTGCATGTCATAGCAGAGAATGAGGCTTCACGTCACCCACCACTGCAACAGTCCATTGGCATATATTTAGGCCTAGCACACAGGCAGAGCAGAGAGGTCCCGTAACAGACAATCTGGCTTCATGTCAGCAGAGAATCAGTCTGCATGTCATAGCAGAGAATGAGGCTTCACGTCACCCACCACTGCAACAGTCCATTGGCATATATTTAGGCCTAGCACACAGGCAGAGCAGAGAGGTCCCGTAACAGACGATCTGGCTTCATGTCAGCAGAGAATCAGTCTGCATGTCATAGCAGAGAATCAGGCTTCACGTCAGCCACCACTGCAACAGTCCATGGTCATAAATTTAGGCCCAGCACCCAGGCAGAGGAGAGAGGTCCCGTAACAGACAATCTGGCTTCATGTCAGCAGAGAATTAGTCTGCATGTCATAGCAGAGAATCAGGCTTCATGTCAGCCACCACTGCAACAGTCCATTGGCATATATTTAGGCCTAGCACACAGGCAGAGGAGAGGTTCATTCAACTTTGGGTAGCATCGCAATATAATGGTAAAATGAAAATAAAAATAGGATTGAATGAGGAAGTGCCCTGGAGTCCAATAATATATGGTTATGGGGAGGTAGTTAATGTCTAATCTGGACAAGGGACGGACAGGTCCTGTGGGATCCATGCCTGGTTCATTTTTATGAACGTCAGCTTGTCCACATTGGCTGTAGACAGGCGGCTGCGTTTGTCTGTAATGACGCCCCCTGCCGTGCTGAATACACGTTCAGACAAAACGCTGGCTGCCGGGCAGGCCAGCACCTCCAAGGCATAAAAGGCTAGCTCTGGCCACGTGGACAATTTAGAGACCCAGAAGTTGAATGGGGCCGAACCATCAGTCAGTACGTGGAGGGGTGTGCACACGTACTGTTCCACCATGTTAGTGAAATGTTGCCTCCTGCTAACACGTTGCGTATCAGGTGGTGGTGCAGTTAGCTGTGGCGTGTTGACAAAAGTTTTCCACATCTCTGCCATGCTAACCCTGCCCTCAGAGGAGCTGGCCGTGACACAGCTGCCTTGGCGACCTCTTGCTCCTCCTCTGCCTTGGCCTTGGGCTTCCACTTGTTCCCCTGTGACATTTGGGAATGCTCTCAGTAGCGCGTCTACCAACGTGCGCTTGTACTCGCGCATCTTCCTATCACGCTCCAGTGCAGGAAGTAAGGTGGGCACATTGTCTTTGTAGCGTGGATCCAGCAGGGTGGCAACCCAGTAGTCCGCACAGGTTAAAATGTGGGCAACTCTGCTGTCGTTGCGCAGGCACTGCAGCATGTAGTCGCTCATGTGTGCCAGGCTGCCCAGGGGTAAGGACAAGCTGTCCTCTGTGGGAGGCGTATCGTCATCGTCCTGCCTTTCCCCCCAGCCACGCACCAGTGATGGACCCGAGCTGCGTTGGGTGCCACCCCGCTGTGACCATGCTTCATCCTCATCCTCCTCCACCTCCTCCTCATCCTCGTCCTCCTCGTCCTCCAGTAGTGGGCCCTGGCTGGCCACATTTGTACCTGGCCTCTGCTGTTGCAAAAAACCTCCCTCTGAGTCACTTCGAAGAGACTGGCCTGAAAGTGCTAAAAATGACCCCTCTTCCTCATCCTCCTCCTCCTCCTCCTGGGCCACCTCCTGTTCCATCATCGCCCTAAGTGTTTTCTCAAGGAGACATAGAAGTGGTATTGTAACGCTGATAACGGTGTCATCGCCACTGGCCATGTTGGTGGAGTACTCGAAACAGCGCAACAGGGCACACAGGTCTCGCATGGAGGCCCAGTCATTGGTGGTGAAGTGGTGCTGTTCTGTAGTGCGACTGACCCGTGCGTGCTGCAGCTGAAACTCCACTATGGCCTGCTGCTGCTCGCACAGTCTGTCCAGCATGTGCAAGGTGGAGTTCCACCTGGTGGGCACGTCGCATATGAGGCGGTGAGCGGGAAGGCCGAAGTTACGCTGTAGCGCAGACAGGCGAGCAGCGGCAGGATGTGAACGCCGGAAGCGCGAACAGACGGCCCGCACTTTATGCAGCAGCTCTGACATGTCGGGGTAGTTGTGAATGAACTTCTGCACCACCAAATTCAGCACATGCGCCAAGCAAGGGATGTGCGTCAAATTGGCTAGTCCCAGAGCTGCAACGAGATTTCGCCCATTATCACACACCACCAGGCCGGGCTTGAGGCTCACCGGCAGCAACCACTCGTCGGTCTGTTGTTCAATACCCCGCCACAACTCCTGTGCGGTGTGGGGCCTGTCCCCCAAACATATGAGTTTCAGAATGGCCTGCTGACGTTTACCCCGGGCTGTGCTGAAGTTGGTGGTGAAGGTGTGTGGCTGACTGGATGAGCAGGTGGAAGAAGAGGAGGAGGAAGCCGAGAAGGAGGAGGTGGCAACAGGAGGCAAAGAATGTTGCCCTGCGATCCTTGGCGGCGGCAGGACGTGCGCCAAACAGCTCTCCGCCTGGGGCCCAGCTGCCACTACATTTACCCAGTGTGCAGTTAGGGAGATATAGCGTCCCTGGCCGTGCTTACTGGTCCACGTATCTGTGGTTAGGTGGACCTTGCTACAGATGGCGTTGCGCAGTGCACACTTGATTTTATGGGATACTTGGTTGTGCAGGGAAGGCACGGCTCTCTTGGAGAAGTAGTGCCGGCTGGGAACAACATACTGTGGGACAGCAAGCGACATGAGCTGTTTGAAGCTGTCTGTGTCCACCAGCCTAAATGACAGCATTTCATAGGCCAGTAGTTTAGAAATGCTGGCATTCAGGGCCAGGGATCGAGGGTGGCTAGGTGGGAATTTACGCTTTCTATCAAATGTTTGTGAGATGGAGAGCTGAACGCTGGCGTGTGACATGGTTGAGACGCTTGGTGACGGAGGTGGTGGTGGTGGTGTTGGTGGTACATCCCCTGTTTGCTGGGCGGCAGGTGCCAACGTTCCTCCAGAGGCGGAGGAAGAGGCCGAGGCGGCAGCAGCAGAATAGGCCGAGGCGGCAGCAGCAGAAGAGGTAGCAGGGGGAGCCTGAGTGACTTCCTTGGTTTTAAGGTGTTTACTCCACTGCAGTTCATGCTTTGCATGCAGGTGCCTGGTCATGCAGGTTGTGCTCAGGTTCAGAACGTTAATGCCTCGCTTCAGGCTCTGATGGCACAGCGTGCAAACCACTCGGGTCTTGTCGTCAGCACATTGTTTGAAGAAGTGCCATGCCAGGGAACTCCTTGAAGCTGCCTTTGGGGTGCTCGGTCCCAGATGGCGGCGGTCAGTAGCAGGCGGAGTCTCTTGGCGGCGGGTGTTCTGCTTTTGCCCACTGCTCCCTCTTTTGCTACGCTGTTGGCTCGGTCTCACCACTGCCTCTTCCTCCGAACTGTGAAAGTCAGTGGCACGACCTTCATTCCATGTGGGGTCTAGGACCTCATCGTCCCCTGCATCGTCTTCCACCCAGTCTTGATCCCTGACCTCCTGTTCAGTCTGCACACTGCAGAAAGACGCAGCAGTTGGCACCTGTGTTTCGTCATCATCAGAGACATGCTGAGGTGGTATTCCCATGTCCTCATCATCAGGAAACATAAGTGGTTGTGCGTCAGTGCATTCTATGTCTTTCACCGCTGGGGAAGGGCTAGGTGGATGCCCTTGGGAAACCCTGCCAGCGGAGTCTTCAAACAGCATAAGAGACTGCTGCATAACTTGAGGCTGAGACAGTTTCCCTGGTATGCATGGGGGTGATGTGACAGACTGATGGGGTTGGTTTTCAGGCGCCATCTGTGCGCTTTCTGCAGAAGACTGGGTGGGAGATAATGTGAACGTGCTGGATCCACTGTCGGCCACCCAATTGACTAATGCCTGTACCTGCTCAGGCCTTACCATCCTTAGAACGGCATTGGGCCCCACCATATATCGCTGTAAATTCTGGCGGCTACTGGGACCTGAGGTAGTTGGTACACTAGGACGTGTGGATGTGGCAGAACGGCCACGTCCTCTCCCAGCACCAGAGGGTCCACTAACACCACCACGACCATGTCCACGTCCGCGTCCCTTACTAGATGTTTTTCTCATTGTTATGGTTCACCACAACAACAAATATATTATTTGGCCCAATGTATTGTATTCAAATTCAGCGGGATATAAATTTGAGGCCTAGTATTTAGGCGCTGGGTCACCGGTATGGATTTAGTGACAGAATTAGACTTGGAAATGCACAGAAGCGTGTGTGTGAAGTTATTCTGAATGACCCTATGTGCACCTTCAATATTATATACCCTTTTAGGGATAGATTTCAAATAGCTCTGATATAGCAGAAACCACTAAATTATGAAATTGCTAAATTGGGAATTGTACTTCAACCCAGAACAAAAAATGTGCTTTGACGGACACTAAATATCTTGCCCAGCAACAACAGTACACCGGTGGGTAACGAGAGATTTAGAGGGAATTAAATTTGAGGCCTAGTATTTAGGCGCTGGGTCACCGGTATGGATTTAGTGACAGAATTAGACTTGGAAATACACAGTAGCGGGTGTGTGTGAAGTTATTCTGAATGACCCTATGTGCACCTTCAATATTATATACCCTTTTAGGGATAGATTTCAAATAGCTCTGATATAGCAGAAACCACTAAATTATGAAATTGCTAAATTGGGAATTGTACTTCAACCCAGAACAAAAAATGTGCTTTGACGGACACTAAATATCTTGCCCAGCAACAACAGTACAGCGGTGGGTAACGAGAGATTTAGAGGGAATTAAATTTGAGGCCTAGTATTTAGGCGCTGGGTCACCGGTATGGATTTAGTGACAGAATTAGACTTGGAAATGCACAGAAGCGTGTGTGTGAAGTTATTCTGAATGACCCTATGTGCACCTTCAATATTATATACCCTTTTTGGGATAGATTTCAAATAGCTCTGATATAGCAGGAACCACTAAATTATGAAATTGCTAAATTGGGAATTGTACTTCAACCCAGAACAAAAAATGTGCTTTGACGGGCACTAAATAACTTTCCCAGCTACAACAGGACAACGGTAACGAGAGATTTAGAGGGATTTAAATTTGAGGCCTAGTATTTAGGCGCTGGGTGACAGGTATGGGTTTAGTGACAGAATTAGACTTGGAAATACACAGTAGCGGGTGTGTGTGAAGTTATTCTGAATGACCCTATGTGCACCTTCAATATTATATACCCTTTTTGGGATAGATTTCAAATAGCTCTGATATAGCAGAAACCACTAAATTATGAAATTGCTAAATTGGGAATTGTACTTCAACCCAGAACAAAAAATGTGCTTTGACGGACACTAAATATCTTGCCCAGCAACAACAGTACAGCGGTGGGTAACGAGAGATTTAGAGGGAATTAAATTTGAGGCCTAGTATTTAGGCGCTGGGTCACCGGTATGGATTTAGTGACAGAATTAGACTTGGAAATACACAGTAGCGGGTGTGTGTGAAGTTACTCTGAATGACCCTATGTGCACCTTCAATATTATATACCCTTTTTGGGATAGATTTCAAAGAGCTCTGATATAGCAGGAACCACTAAATTATGAAATTGCTAAATTGAGAATTGTATTTCAACCCAGAACAAGAAATGTGCTTGAACGGACACTAAATAACTCGCCCAGCTACAGCACTAGGGACAGATTTAGCTGGATATAAATTTGAGGCCTAGTATTTAGGCGCTGGGTGACCGGTATGGATTTAGTGACAGAATTAGACTGGGATATGGCCAAAAAATGAACAGACTATTGCTGGTTAAATGCACTTGGTGTGACAGCTTCACCCTGATGTAGGCTTTAGCCAAAAAACAACCACACCATTGAGGGTTAAATGCACTTGGTGACAGGCGCAGCTTGCCCCTGATTTTGTATATGGCCAAAAAATGAACAGACTATTGCTGGTTAAATGCACTTGGTGTGACAGCTTCACCCTGATGTAGGCTTTAGCCAAAAAACAACCACACCATTGAGGGTTAAATGCACTTGGTGACAGGCGCAGCTTGCCCCTGATTTTGTATATGGCCAAAAAATGAACAGACTATTGCTGGTTAAATGCACTTGGTGTGACAGCTTCACCCTGATGTAGGCTTTAGCCAAAAAACAACCACACCATTGAGGGTTAAATGCACTTGGTGACAGGCGCAGCTTGCCCCTGATTTTGTATATGGCCAAAAAATGAACAGACTATTGCTGGTTAAATGCACTTGGTGTGACAGCTTCACCCTGATGTAGGCTTTAGCCAAAAAACAACCACACCATTGAGGGTTAAATGCACTTGGTCGCAGCTTGTGCTGGCGCACCACAAGACACAAAATGGCCGCCGATCACCCCAGAAAAATGAGACTGACAAACGGTCTGTGCAGCCTAAAAACAGTGAGCAATTGAGGATCAGCAGCTCAATGATCCACAGCTGCAGATCGATCAGTTAATCAAGTCCTTTGGAGGAGTTAATCTGCCTAATCTCGCCCTACTGTCGCAGCCGCAACCTCTCCCTACGCTAATCAGAGCAGAGTGACGGGCGGCGCTATGTGACTCCAGCTTAAATAGAGGCTGGGTCACATGGTGCTCTGGCCAATCACAGCCATGCCAATAGTAGGCATGGCTGTGATGGCCTCTTGGGGCAAGTAGTATGACGCTTGTTGATTGGCTGCTTTGCAGCCTTTCAAAAAGCGCCAAGAAAGCGTCACAAAAGCGCCAAGAAAGCGACGAACACCGAACCCGAACCCGGACTTTTACGAAAATGTCCGGGTTCGGGTCCGTGTCACGGACACCCCAAAATTCGGTACGAACCCGAACTATACAGTTCGAGTTCGCTCATCCCTAATCAGAACGCGTTCAGTAAGAGAAATGGTATATAAAAGGATTGTTATTGTATTTGTCTTTTTGAAGCCAAGGGTATTATCCATCAGGCACAAGTAATTCTTCAGTCAGCAGTTAGGCTAAGGTTGTATTCACAGATGCTTTTCTTTTCATTATAAGTCTGTTGCTGTTTTTGCCACAATTTTGTTAAAAAAATTATAGTACATCTTACTGTAATTTAAAAAATTCTACTAACAATTCTACTAACAAGTCATCCATGCAGTCAATTCAATTTCAACAAAATAAATAACCTAGACATAATCTTGACTGATCTTGAAAATTTCTAATAATTGGTAATAATTTGCTAGTCAAACACATGATGAAATAATGCTGCCTTGTGTGTTTTTTGATAATGTTAATTACCTGTCTTTTCTAATAACTAGCTGGAAGACAAACTTTACATGCATATTAAGAGACTTTGTCTGCTAGGCAAATTGTTAACTGTCAACTGCACAAGCTAATACTAAATCAATAATGACATAATAAAAAGCATATTTCATATTTGCCAAGTATAACATTTATTTAAGATAAAAATTGTGAAAGGTGTTAATAAGTAAAAAAATATGTTAAAAAAAAAAAGGAATAACCGATAATAGTAGATTTTTACATTTTGTGGGGGGCAAATTAATATAATTTTTTAATGAACATCTAATTCAAAAATAAAATATGCAAAAAAGAAGATAATTACATAAATTAATTGCTAAATATTGGTATTGCCCACAATATAATCCCATACATTGAGTTACACTTGATAGATAAGCATACCACTATTCCAATAGTAATGCTACATATACTGTATGTGTGGTAGGCAATGGTGTATAGCACACCAATAATGTAGGTGACACCTGTTGTAATTACTAAACTATACTATTAGAGGCCAACAGGCTTATGGTTTCTTAATGCAGGCGCAATCATTGACTGATTCTCTGAGGCTCAATTGCATAGCAGTTTCAAAAAGCAGCTTACCACAGCCTGGACAAACATTTAGTAATGAAACACACTGTTGGCTACAGGCTTGTAGCTAAAACAGCTTTCACTCTTCTGTTAAGACTTCCCACAAGATTTTTAGGAATTGTTTTAGAAGTTTTGCCCATTTATCCAGAAGAGCAATTGTGAGGTCACTAATACTAATACTGAACAAGAGGGTCTGGCTCACAATCTCTATTCAAATTTATCTCAAAGGTGTCTGCTGGGGTTGAGGTCAGGGCTCTGTGTAGGCCAATCAAGTTCTTCCAATTAAATGTTTACTTAACCATGACTTTATGGACTTTGCTTTGTGCAGTTGCATGATGAAACAAAAAAAAACACACAAATTTCCAAAATATGGCGATATGATGAAGCATGAAGGTTTCTCTTCATTGGAGCTCAGAGGCTTAGGCGAACCCTTGGAAAACAACCCCATAGCATTATCCCTTCTCCACCAAACATTAAAGTTAGCACAATGCAGTCAGGCAAGTAAGGCATAATGTTATCAGACTTGTCCATCAGATTGATGGAGAGAGAGGCGTGATTTGTCACTCCACAAAACACATATCCGCTGCTCCAGAGTCTAGTGGCAGTATGTTTTATGCCGCTCTATCAGACACTTGGCATTGTGCTTGGTGATGTAAGGCTTTCATACAGCTGCTCAACCATGCAAACCCATGCCATGAAGATTCTGGTGCATAGTTTATGTGCTGATAGAGATGAGCAAATCGAATCCCACGAAGTGGAATTCGATACAAATTTCAAGATAAATTTGATTCGCCTACAAGCTGAATTTACTCATGTCAGCGAATCGATTTAACCTGAAATAGTATAAAATCAAAAAAATTTAAACTTTCCTCCTCCATTTGTTCGCGATGGGCTGCCAGCCTTCATCTTGCTTGAAGATCTTGGCCGAAATCCCGTGCGGCGCAAGATTACATCATCACGCTGGCCACCGTGATGACGTCATCTCGCACCGCACAGGATTTTGGCTGAGATATTCAAGCAAGATGGCGGCAGCCAGCCCATCGTGAGCATCTGAATGGTACAATGCTGGGGGCGGCACTATCGTAGCTTCCTGTCATTGCACCTGCTCCTTACAAAAAAATGTGCTTCGTGATGAAGTAATTTGCCACAAAGTGAATTTTTGTGTGAAATTCGGCAAATCAGCCGAATTGAACTTTTAAGAAATTTGCTCGTCTCTAGTGTTGATATTAATGCCATAGAAGGTTTAGAAGTCTGCATTTATTTATGCAGCAGAGAATTTAGTGACTTCTATGCACTATGTAACTCTTCACTCGGCAACCTTGCTCTGTAATTTTACATGGTATGCCACCTTGAGTTTGAGTTGTGGTTCCTAAATGCTTCCAATTTGCAATACCACTCAAAGTGGATCATGGAATATATATATATATATATATATATATATTTCACAAACTGATTTGTTGCAATGGTGACATCCTATTACAATACTATGCCCAAATGCAATAAGAAATTTGAAACCATCCATTCCTTCACAAATGTTTGCAAAGGCAGATTGCGTGACTAGGTGCTTTTCATACACATGTGAGTCAAACACTTGAATTCAAAGTCCCAGTACTTTTGCCAATATAGTGCATATTCTGAAATTAATAAGCATAGAAAAAAAAATTGTGGTTCTTTTTTGAGCCTCATGCACACAACCTTTGTTGTGGTCCGCATCCGAGCCGCATTTTTTACGGCTCGGGTGCAGACCCATTTACTTCAATGGGGCCACAAAAGATACGGACAGCACTCTGTATGCTGTCCGCTTCCGTTGCTCCATTCCGTGGCACCGCAAAAAAATATAGCATGTCCTATTCTTGTCTGTTTTGTGGACAAGAATAGGCATTTCTACAATGGGCCGTACGTTCCGTTCCGCAAATTGCGGAAGGCACACGGACGGCTTCCATTTTTTGAGGATCCACTGTTTGCGGACCGCAAAAAAAGAAACGGTCGTGTGCATGAGGCCTTAAAGGGATTTTCCCAGAGTATTTCAGTCAGTCCTCCAAACTCTGAATGGAGTGGCAGCGCACATGCTAAACTACCACCCTGTTTGAAGTCCTCCTCTCTGAACAATTGCCTGGGACCCAAGTTCTAGTGATTGGTGGTGATCCTAGTATAGGAGCCTCATCAGACATTTATCTTCTAGCCTATGAATAGATGATAAATGTCAATTGGGACAACCCCTTTAAAGCAGCATTCCAGGATTGCATTACATTTTAATTCCCCCCCAGTGAATGGGAAAATACTTACCAGCTCCCTGGCTCTAGCCACCTGGGTCCAATATTTTCTTCAACACACTTTAATCCTCGCATATAAACACCCACTTGTACTTGTCCACTTGAAGTCACTCGTACTGCTGTAGCCAACAATTGGCTGAAGTGACACATAGGACCCCTCCATACTTTCCAGTGGTATGTGTGTGTGTGTATATATATATATATATATATATATATATACACACATTGAATATAAAAAGTCTACACACCACTGTAAAAATGTCAGGTTTCTGAGACAAAGATAAATCATTTCAGAACTTTTTCCACCTTAAATGTGACCTATAATTTTCGATTGAAAAACAAACTGAAATCTTTTAGGTAGAGTGAATAAAAAATATAAAAATAAAATATTATGGTTGCATAAGTGTGCCCAACATTTTATGACAGCACTCAGTCTTTTTAGGTATGAGTCTATCAGCAAGATTTGCCCACTCTTCTTTGCAAAAACACTCCAAATCTGTCAGATTGCGAGGGCATCTCCTGTGCACAGCCCTCTTCAGATCACCCCACAGATTTTCAATCGGATTTAGGTCTGGGCTCTGGCTGGGCTATTCCAAAACTTTAATCCTCTTCTGGTGAAGCCATTAGTTTGTTGATTCGGATGTATGCTTTGGGTCGTTGTCATGCTGAAAGATGAAGTTCCTCTTCATGTTCAGCTTTCTAGCAGTAGCCTGAAGGTTTTGTGCCAATATTGACTGGTATTTGGAACTGTTCATAATTCCCTCTAGCTTAACCCCAGTTCCAACTGAAGAAAAACAGCCCCAAAGCATGATGCTGCCACCACCATGCTTAACTGTGGGTATGGTGTTTTTTTTTTTTTTTTGTGATGTGCAGTGTTGTTTTTGCTCCAAACATATCTTTTGGAATTATGGCCAAAAAGTTCAACCTTGGTTTCATCAGACCATGACACCTTTTCTTACATGCTTTTAGGAGACTTCAGATGTGTTTTTGCAAAATGTAGCCTGGCTTTGATGTTTTTCTTCGTAAGAAAAGGCTTTCGTTTTACCACTCTACCCCATAGCCCAGACACATGAAGAATACAGGAGATTGTTGTCACATGTACCACACAGCCAGTACTTGCCAGATATTCCTGCAGTTCCTCTAATGTTGCTGCAGGCCTCTTGGTAGCCTCGCAGATCAGTTTTCTTCTCATCTTTTCATCAATTTTTGAAGGGACATACAGTTTTTGGTAATGTCACTGTTGTGCCATATTTTCTCCACTTGATGATGACAGTCTTTACTGTGTTCCATGGTATATCTAATGCCTTGGAAATTCCTGTGTACCCTTCTCCTGACTGATACCTTTTAACAATGAGATCCCTCTGATGCTTTGGAAGCTCTCTGTGGACCATGGCTTTTGCTGTGGGATGTGACTAAGAAAATTTCAGGAAGCACTAACTAGAGCGGCTGAACTTTATTTGAGGTTAATCATTGGCACTTTAACCCCTTAAGGACTCAGCCCAATTTCACCTTAAGGACTTGGCCATTTTTAGCAAATCTGACCAGTGTCACTTTAAGTGCTGATAACTTTAAAACACTTTGACTTATCCAGGCCATTCTGAGAGGTTTTTTTTTTTTTCACATACCGTATTGTAGTTCATGACACTAGTAAAATGAAGTAAAAAAAAATATATCATTTTTATTTATAAAAAAATACCAAATTTACCAAAAATGTGTAAAAAATTTCCAAGTTTCAATTTATCTACTTCTATAAAACATAGTAATACCTCCAAAAATAGTTATTACTTTACATTCCCCATATGGCTACTTCATGTTTGGATCATTTTGGGAATGATATTTTATTTTTTAGGGATGTTACAAGGCTTAGAAGTTTAGAAGCAAATCTTTACATTTTTAAGAAATTTTCAAAAATCCAATTTTTAGGGACCAGTTCAGGTCTGAAGTCACTTTGCGAGGCTTACATAATAGAAACCAGCCAAAAATGACCCCATTCTATAAACTACACCCCTCAAGGTATTCAAACCTGATTTTACAAACTTTGTTCACCCTTTAGGTGTTCCACAAGAATTAATGGAAAATAGAGATACAATTTCTAAATTTCACTTTTTGGGCAGATTTTCCATTTTAACCACCTCAGCCCCCCTAGCTTAAACCCCCATAATGACCAGACCACTTTTTACAATTCTACACTACACTACTTTCACTGTTTATTGCTCGGTCATACAACTTACCACCCAAATGAATTTTACCTCCCTTTCTTCTCACTAATAGAGCTTTCATTTGGTGGTATTTTATTGCTGCTGAAATTTTAACTTTTTTTATATTAATCAAAATTGACCGTAATTTGTGCAAAAAAATGACATTTTTCACTTTCTGTTGTAAAATTTTTCAAATAAAACTACATTTCTATATAAATTTTTCTCTAAATTTATTGTTCTAAATGTCTTTGATAATAAAATGCAATAAGTGTATATTTATTGGTTTGGGTAAAAGTTATAGCGTTTACAAACTATGGTGCAAAAAAATTAATTTACGCACTTTGACTTTCTGAGCACCTGTCATGTTTCCTGAGGTTCTACAATGCCAGAAACACCCCACAAATGACCCCATTTCGGAAAGTAGACACCCTAAGGTATTTGCTGATGGGCATAGTGAGTTCATGGAAGTTTTTATTTTTTGTCACAAGTTAGCGGAAATTTTTTTTTTTTTCTTACAAAGTCTCATATTCCACTAACTTGTGACAAAAAATTAAATTTTACATGAACTCACCATACCCCTCACGGAATACCTTTGGGTGTCTTCTTTCCAAAATGGGGTCACATGTGGGGTATTTATACTGCCCTTGCATTTTAGGGGCCCTAAAGCATGAGAAGTAGTTTGGAATCCAAATGCGTAAAAAATGCCCTGTAAAATCCTAAAAGTACTCATTGGAATTTGGGCCCCTTTGCGCACCTAAGCTGCAAAAAAGTGTCACACATTTGGTATCGCCGTACTCAGAAGAAGTAGGGAAATGTGTTTTGAGGTGTATTTTTACATATACCCATGCTGGGTGAGATAAATATCTCTGTAAAAGACAACTTTTTCCATTTTTTTATACAAAGTTGTCATTTTACAGAGATATTTCTCTCACCCAGCATGGGTATATGTAAAAATACCCCCCAAACCACATTGCCCTACTTCTCATGAGTACGGCGATACCACATGTTTGACACTTTTTAGCAGCCAAGATGCACAAAGGGGCCCAAATTCCAATGAGTACCTTTAGTATTTCACAGGGCATTTTTACGCATTTGGATTCCGTGAGGGGTATGGTGAGTTCATTTTATTTTTTGTCACAAGCTAGTGGAATATAAGACTTTGTAAGAAAAAAAAATATATATATTAATTTCCGCTAACTTGTGCCCCCCCAAAAAAAATCTTCTATGAACTCGCCATGCCCCTCAAAAGTGATCTTTATAGCACCGCAGCGATTTTACGATGTTTTTTGCAGTGATCAGAAAAAAAATTCTGTCACTGCAGTGGGGCGGACTGAACGTAAGTGTTCGCACAAGATCAGGCCTGATCGGGCGAACACTGCGTTTTTTGAAGAGCCTATAGAACATGTCCTATTCTTGTCCGCAATTGCGGACAAGAAAAGGCATTTTCTATATAGTTCTGGCAATGTGCGGATCCGCAAAATGTGGAAAGCACATTGCCAGTGTCCGTGCTTTGCGGATCCGCGGATCCGCAAAACACATATGGACATCTGAATGGAGCCTTACAGGGGGGTGATAAATGACATGGGGGTAATCAGGGAGTCTATATTGGGTGATCAGGGGTTAATAAGTGACGGGGGGTGGGGTGTAGTGTAGTGTTGTGATTGGTGCTACTTAAAGAGCTGCCTGTGTACTCTGGTGGTCGATCCAAGCAAAAGGGACCACCAGAGGACAAGGTAGCAGGTATTTTAGATGCTGTTAACAAAACAGTGTCTAATATACCTTTTTGGGGTAAAAAAAAAATCACATCTACAGCCTGCCAGCGAATTATCGCTGCTGGCAGGCTGTAGATCAACTTCTCAGCTTAGCGTTGCTGTAAACCAGGGGTGCACAACGTTTCCTAGTTGGGGGCCGCATTACCAGACTGAACCAATGACGAGGGCCGAAATTAAAATTTAAAGGTGTATTAAGTGAAATGTTGTACTTATGGCATATTGAACACACATTATATACCATTAATGTCTAGTTACACTTCCAGGACTCCCATCTAATGTGAGAAATGCATGAATATGACATGTAAAAAGCCCCAAGATATAGGCATACATGTCTGTTACCAGATGGTTAAGGGCCGCACAGAATGGTATCAAGGGCCGCATGTGGCCCCCAGGCCGCAGGTTGTGCACCCCTGCTGTAAACGCACGCGCATGCGCCTCTCGCGAGATGACGCGCCAATGATTTCATTTTTGAAGCAAAAAAAAATAATCATGTTTTAGTGTCTCCATATTCTGAGAGCCATCGTTTTTTCAGTTTTTGGGCGATTATCTTGGATAGGGTCTCATTTTTTGCGGGATGAGATGTCGGTTTGTTTGGCACTATTTTGGGGTGCATATGACTTTTTGATCGCTTGCTATTACACTTTTTGTGATTTAAGGAGACAAAAAATGGTTTATTTAGCACAGTTTATATTTTTTAAGGTGTTCATGTGAGGGGTTAGGTCATGTGATTTTTTTATTTTATGTAGCCAGTCGATACAAATGCGGCGATGCCAAATATGTATACTTTTTTATTTATTTATGTAAGTTTTACACAATAACAGCTTTTTAAAAAAAAAAATATATATGTTTTAGTGTCTCTATATTCTGAGCCATAGTTTGTTTTTGTTTTTTTGGGCGATTATCTCAGGTAGGGCCTCATTTTTTACGGAATGAGGTGACGGTTAGGTTGGTACTATTTTGGTGAGCAAACGCCTTTTTGATCGCTTGCTGTCGTACTTTTTGTGATGTAAGGTGAAAAAAAAAATGGTTTATTTAGCACATTTTTTTTTTTTTTTTTACAGTTTTCATCTGAGGGGTTAGGTCATGTGATATGTTTATAGATACGGATGTGGCGATATTTTTTACCAATTTTTTTAACTTTATTTGGGGAAAATTACATTTTTGTTCATTTTTACTTGAAACTTTAAATTTTTTGGGGGGAAAACTTTATTTTTTCAACTTTTTTTAACTTTTTTTTTGTCCCACTTTGGGACTTGAACTTTTGGGGGTCTAATCCTTTACAATGCATTCCAATACTTCTGTATTGGAATGCCTTGGCTGTATGAGTAATACTGTGTGTATTACTCATACAGCTTCCGGGTCCTGAGAGATCCAGGGGCTGGTTCTCACAGACTCATCACCGGAAGGCAGCGCAATGCCTTCCTTAGGCATCGCACTACCTTCCATGCCATCGGGTCCCCCCTACAGCCGCATGGGGACCCGATGGCACCGCCACGTGCTGCCGCAAACCGCAGATAAAGCCGCAAACCGCAGGTCTGAATCGCGGGTTTGCAGCGATCGCGGACACGGGGGGTCGGTGCTTTTAGCCAAGGTGCCTGCTCATGATTTTAGCAGGCATCGGGTTCCGATCACCGGCCGGGCAGCTGTGATCGGAAATACACATGACCTACCGGTACCTCATGGGTCCTTAAGGACTCGTGAACCATGCCGTATGTCATGGGTCCTTAAGGGGTTAAATGATGGCAGTTGTATGCTGACTCCTATTTAACATGATTTTGAATGTGATTGCTTAATTCTAAACACAGCTACATCCCCAGTTATAAGAAGGTGTGCACACTTATGAAACCACATTATTCAAAAAAAAAAATTCTTCCCTCCACCTAAAATATTTCAGTTTGTTTTCCAATTGAGTGGTACAGTTTATAGGTCACATTTAAGGTAGAAAAAGTTCTGAAATAATTTATCTTTGTCAAAAAATTTTACAGCACAGAAACCTGACATTTTAACAAGGGGGTTCTTTTATATCCACTGTATATGTGTATATATATATATATATATATATATATATATATACACACAATATGTATATATATATATATATATATATATATATATATAATTTTTTCCTTGTTACACATTTTTCATGGTCTCTTCTGTGATTAGTTTAAACATTTTAAAATGCAACTTATTTATGGCTCAGTTAATGATCACTCACTACAGATAAGAAATAACATGTTTAATTAAACTTACATAGATAAAGTTCGAAAGCTTAAAAACAGACAAAGTATTGAAACAATTGAAGCATTGCTGGGATATAATATTGGGTTTGCTGCTATATCAAGTAACTGCCAAGTGAATTGAACTGAGGTTAATTACTTGGCTTTCACAATGAAAATTCTATACTAAGTTCAACTTGATTTTCTGGCCTTCTTTTACAAGTACAAAAGGATATTTGCATTACTAGTAAAATCCAATATACCATTTGCGCAATGTAATGTGTGTATTGTACTGTGGAACACATTTTAAATTAAGGCTAGATATCACATTTCAATAAAATAACTTTTTGCATTTTATCTGAACCATTACTAGCTGATTATGTAAAGGAGAATTACCAAACGTGCGATACAAAAGATCTGTAAGTGGAAAATATGGAAAGGTTTTCAATAGCTTATTTATTATCAGTGATATCAGATTTCATGTCTTTCTCCTTTTTTTTATTTTTTTTTATTTTCCTCACCCCCCTCATACTCTTTAACTCATTGACAGCAATAGTAAATAATGTCAGTAACACTGACATACATAGCTATGATGGACAATCAGCTTGCTAACATACTCTATTTATCACATTTGTTTGTTTTTTTTAAATTAAAAACATTCCATAAATTGTCCCCTATTTGCCTGTGTTTATACACACACTGTAGTATTAGAGAGAGCAGTGGCTTCTTCTGAACAGGTAGTCAAAAATTCTCTCTTTTTTGGGAGCAGCATCAGTACAATGTGGGACCTCATGGACAAGACAGGCAATGTGTAGCCATTTAGATGTATTAGTAATAGCACCTTAGGGAGTGTTGTCTCCCACTGCAGACCCACAGTTATTTCCTTCTGGAGTTCTAAGCTGGTTGTTAGAGGTTCTCCTGCTTCTTACTCATCTCAAGCTAAGCCCTCCTGTTTCTACTTTGTCTGTGTGTTGTGTCTAGGTCTCAGGGAGACACTGGTCCCTTCACGGTGGAAGTTTCCGGCAGGTCCCATCCCCTCTCTCTAATTTAGGGTTTGTGAAAGTTTCAGCAGGTCTTAGTTTCTGGTGTATGAGTTCTTCCACCATTAGGATTTTCTCATACTGTTAGCACTCAGGGAGAGGCTTAGGAATAACCTCAAGGTTACCATACCCCTCCTCACTAGCTTTGGGCCTAGTCTGTGTTACTGTTGTAGTTTGTTTATTTGGTGTTCTTTCGTTTCCCACTTAACGTGACAGAGAGAATGTCAAATTTCTTTATCTTGTGGACAAAATCCTTTTCAAAACCCTACATGTAAGAAAGGAAAACTTCTTGGCATTAAATGACTCATAAAAAGGTACTTACACCCTTACATTTGATAATATTTCTGACTGCCATCATTTTTATGAACAATTGAAATTTCATCATGCTGACCCAATTCTAAAAGGACTTAAATTAATTTTATTTTATTAAACAGGGGAAATACCGTTAGTAATACACATGCAATATTCTTTTGTTGCCTTGGAAGACATCTAATGTTTCTTATCAACATATTGTCGGACCTTGAAGTCCTGTCGCAAGCTAATGAATGAAGCAGATTTCCCTTATTTTGTTTTTTGCTGCTGCCAGTGTGGCCTGCTGACTCTGTGGCTTCCATTTTGTCCTTTCTTTTGAGAGGGTTCTATTTACTGCTAATTTTACTGACCATCGTTCTATGTATTTTTGTCATATTGAATAAAGACATTTTATTATCTCTATATGAAGGTTTGTGTTTACTTGGTATAGGTTATGGTGATATAGAATATTCTCCGAATTATGCAGAATTAAGAAGAGATTGGACGCAAGGACCCTCACTGTGGTCCGGCAACAACAGCAATAAATCCTCTGGAGTCAGGATATTATTTAAAGGTAACAATTGCCAAATTATGTCTTACATGCAACTAATTCCGGGAAGAGCCTTGCTGGCTAATATAAAATATAACAACAAAGAAATAAAGTTACTGAATGCATTGTTGGAGGATGTGCAACCCTTCTTAACAGATCAGACACCTATTATCATAGGCGGAGACATCAATTGTGCACTGAAAGAGAAAGATAGAATCGGTGAACAACCACAGTTTGATAAAACAATACAGCAGTTGAATAATCTAATTATGGACTTGAACCTAATAAATGTCTGGTCAATTACCAATGACAAAGACCCAGGGTATACATGGAGCAATTTTGTTGTACAATCCATGCTGATTATTATTATTATTTTTTTATTCTAAAGTCTTCAGGCCAAGGAAAATGCATTTGGAGGAAAACATCTTTTCAGATCATAAGATGATTCAAGCACAAATAGAAGAGATGGACATTAAATGTGGACTTACTGGAAGACAATAAATAAACAATGATTTTCTTTACAATTATAAAAAGTGGGTCAGCTGCAAAAAAGTTTTGCAACAACGTTCAAATGGTGTGAGTTAGTGAAAACAAAAATCAAAGATTTCTTCTTTAAAGAATAAAAGGAATAAAACAGGTAAAGGAAAAGGAGCAATGCTTTAAGGACTTAAACACAAAATTGCAGACTTACCTGAAGCTGGGAGAAACCGGTGTGGATGTATCTGTATTAATCAAAAAACAAAAGAAAACATCAAAAAGGCAATTTATAATAAATGGAAAATGTTTGCGCTTCTTCTTTAAAAAAAATCATAAAAACAGAAAAATGTTATCTAAAAAAAAGCTGACAAAACTAGAAAAGAAGATATGCTTAAAGAGGCTCAAAAGATTTACCAAAGATTGTTCGATAATAATTTTTTTTATAATTCCTTTGTAATGGATGCTTTAAAGGTCCTGGAAGGCAAACTTGGACAAAAAGACCAAAAGCACATCAATAAACATTTATCGATAGAGGAGCTACAATAAACTATTAAGAGTTTTGGCAAAGGCAAGAAACCAGGTTCGGATCGCCTACCTATTGAGTTCTACAGTATTTTCTGGAATATCATGAAAGAAGATCTATTGTAAGTGTTTAAAGAAGCTCTACTCTGTGATACCTCACCTGAATCTTGGAGGAGAGGCATAGTCACTTTGCTGTATACAAAATGACACAGAGAAAATCTAGAAAACTGGAGACCCATAACTTAGATAAATGTTGACTATAAAATTTTAGCCAAAATCATGGTTAACAAAATTAAGAAAGTTATCGGGAAAATAATTCATAAAGATGAAACATGTGAATTCCAGAAAGGAGTTTAAGTGAAAATAACATTATTAAAGACTGCATATGGTATCAGAATGAAATAAAACAAGAGCTGGCAATCTTATCACTGGATTTTCTTAAAGCATATGACTGTATATCTCATGGATTCTTGTGGAAAGTCTTAGAACATATGAACTTCCTGACAAATATTATCAAAGAGATTTCAGCACTGTAAAATGAGGCCTACAGTCAACTATCTATTAATAAGTTTCTTCTCAGAAAAAGTGTACCTTAAATCCAGAGTGAAACAGGGTTTGCCCCATGTCGCCAATACTGTTTATCTGCGTACTGGAGCCAGTATTATCATCACTGAGAAGAGACAGAGACAAAGTCATCAGAGGTCAGGGGCGTAGCTATAGGGGGTGCAGAGGTAGCAGTCGCTACCGGGCCCAGGAGCCTGAGGGGCCCCAAAGACCCTTGTGCCACATAAGAAGACACCTGTTTTACTGAACGTGCATGTTGGTCTTGTTACACCTCTGGCTGGAGGGAAGGGGTTAGGTCAAGAATTTGGAATGATGGGGGTGCAGTTTCAATTTTTGCCTCAGGCAGCAAGAAGGCAATGTGCTTCCCTGGCCATAAAGCACTGAGAGAAAGGGGGCCCAAGCTGAGCACTTGCACCAGGGCCCATGAGCCTTTAGCTACGCCCCTGTCAGAGGTGTACCAATCCCTCGAGGTAGTGGTCTATCTGTTAAAACCAATGCATACAGTGGATATAAAAAGTCTACACACCCATGTTAAAATGTCAGGTTTCTGTGATGTAAAAAAATGAGACAAAGATAAATTATTTCAGAACTTTTTTCACCTTTAATGTGACCTTTAAACTGTACAACTCAATTGAAAAACAAACTGAAATCTTTTTTTTTTTTAATTTTTTATTTGAGGAACATAACGTAACAAGGTACATGTAAAGTTATCTTGAACGTCAAGCATGACGTTGAAGTTATATAATTTAAGGTACATTCTATATTGATACAGGTAGCATTGACATATATATGCAAAAACTGTGGTTCTCCACAATTGCATTCCGGTCATATATTGCTGACATTTCTGACATTTGAACAAGTGCAACAAAGTAATTTCTAAGTCCACCCAATTATTAGGAGTGGTGTAGGAGTCTGCATACCTCAGCGAGGGTGTCTATATTCACGCCATAAACGCCATTGTTTTCGGAATTTGCTATGGGTGCGTGCTTCCCAGGAGGAAATTTCTTCAAATCTATACAGTTGGTCAAATTTTTCCATTGTTCCAAGGGAGGAGTAGAGGCTGATAACCAATATTTAGGCACTAGGAGCCGGGCTGCAATCATTCGTTGTTTGAAAAGGAAGGGAGGAAGGGGAGACTCCGCTTGGTAATCTAAATTGAGCAGGGCTAACAAAGGGGATAACTGTTCTTTAGTGCGGCAGTAGTTTTCCATCATTTGTTGATTATGGGGCACATCCACCATATGTGGAGAAATGTTCCTCTATCTTCGAGACATCTCCAGCATTGATCTGTAGCTGTATCTGAATAAAGAGAGGTCACATCTGGCGTTTTGTACCATCTAGGTAAAAGTTTGTAACCGTTCTCCTGTATATGCACACAGCGAGATGACTTATGTGGAGATAACAGTATCACTGGTAAAGTAGACAATGGGAAGTCTAGGCCCAGATCTTTCTCCCATCTTCTGATGAACGCTGGCTTGATGAGTACAGCGGGGCTATTCAGTCTTTTATACAGTTGTGATATTAGCCTCTTTGGGGAGTTAGGGTTGGTAAAGAGTGATTCAACCCATACCAAAGGTCGAAACTGATCGCTACTAAGAATATGTTGCGAGATATATGAACGTATATATAGTATGGCGGGTAAAAAACTGCTGATGTGGGGCCAGTTTTGTTAGAATCTCATTGATGGATAGGGAAGCACCGTCAGGCTGAAGAAATGAGAAGATAGAAATGGTTGAATCTCTTATGTCACGTTAGGTGCAGTCGCGTATTGCTGGGAGGGCAGTGCCCAAAATATCTCTCACTGAGAGAGTTGGCGATGGGAAAGGTACCGCACAATGAGTGGACTGGAGTCCTTTCCACGCATTGAGGGTAGCTTGTATTATTGGAAAGGGAGAAATAGGGATGTTGTTTAGACTAGAATTCCCTAGTAACAGTGAGCAAAAGGGTTGATTTACTAGCTCCTGTTCCATCGCTACCCAGGATTTGAGATTAGGGGTTCTGAGCCACTCAACTGCTCTAGATAACAGAACAGCCCTACCATATAGTTCAGGGTCTGGCAAAGCTATTCCTCCTGTATGCTTGGGGTGTGATAATAAGGAGTAAGATAATCTTGATTTCTTTTGGTTCCAAATGAACAACCTAAATAGTTTCCTGAGGGAGTCATAATACGACTTAGGGATGTGGATGGGCAAAACTTGCTGGAGGTAAGTAAGACGAGGCAATATCAGTGACATTAATAGGTTTTTACGTAAAAACCAAGATATAGTAGGAATATTCAGTCTGGTTATGTCAACTGTGATGGATTGCAATAGGGGCAAATAATTGAGTGTAAAGAGTTCAGATGGATTAGGGCTTATTTTGATTCCTAAATAAGTAAGATAGGGGTACGATCAATCAAATGGAGAGTTCTCTTTAAGGCTCAGTTGATTACGTTGGGAAATCTTTATACAAATAACCAGGGATTTTTGTTTATTAATTTTAAAGTTGGATAGAAGGCCATAAGTGTCCAGGTAGTTTTGAATTATGGGGAGCAACATTTTCGGATTAGAGGTCATGATCATAATATCATCAGCAAAGGCCGCAATCTTGTGGTCATGACCTCCCAGCACTACTCCACGGATGTCCGAATCTGCTCTCAGTCTGATAAGAAGAGGTTCCAGAGCTAGGACGAATAGCAGGGGTGAGAGGGGGCATCCCTGTCGGGTTACATTTTGTATCCTGAATGGATCAGTTAGGTCCCCATTAATTAAAACTGAGGCTGATGCTTGAGCATACATTGCAAAGGTAGCTTGCACAAAGGGATCAGACAGGCTAAACTCGGATAGGATTTGCTTCAGGTATTTCGAGCTGATTCAGTCAAATGCTTTTTCCACGTCAGTACTCAAAAGGAGCAGTGGTCTGGAGCGGAAGTTAGAGTGGTAAATTACGTTTAGGACCCTGGACGTATTGTCTCTGCCCTCTCTTCCTCTGACGAAGCCTACCTGATCCCCATGTACAAGCGAAGGGAGAAGGGTTGCAAAGCAGTTTGCTAGCATTTTTGAGGAGATCTATGTTGAGGAGTGAGCTGGGTCTATAGCTTGCACATTGTTTGGGATTTTTCCCTTCCTTGGGGATCAGGGTTATGTGAGCCATAGTCATATCTCCTGAAAGCTGTTTCCCCTGTAAAGCCAGATTACAGACTGAGAGCAGATGGGGTAGGACAATTTGTTGGTAGGTTTTATAATAGTATACTGGAAGTCCATCTGAACCTGGGCTCTTGCCATGAGGAGATTGTTTTAGTGATGTAGTCAATTCTTCCAGTGTAAACTGGGATGCCAAACTAAGTTTGTGCTCAGGTGAGATATTTGGCAATGAGATTGATTCTAGGAATGATGCAAGGAGATCTGAGTGGGATTCTGGGCTTATTGTTGGGGGAAGGTTGTATAGTGATTCATAAAACGCACTAAATTGAGTACCTATTAGCTTTGTGGAGTAAAGGGGGTTACCTTGGGGGGAGTCCAGTTGATGGATATAATTCGTGGATCGTCTGTCTCTTATTCTACACATCATGAACTTAGATGCCTTGTCCCCATGTGCAAAGAATTTGTGTTGGGAATTTAGGAAGTATTTGGCAGTAGAGTGCTGCATAAGGGACTTCAATTCTGCTTTTAGGTTTGAAAGTTCTATAAACTGTGACTCCGAGAGGGATTTTTTATGTAAATTCTCTAAAGAGAATATACTATTACTTAAGGAATCAATCTTTTTATTCCTTTCTTTTTTTAGGAAGGCCCCGAGGCTAATGAAGTGCCCTCTGATGAAGGGTTTGTGGGCATCCCAAAGGGACTGGTCTGATACTTCGGGCTGTTTATTAATGGAGAAATATGCCTTGAGGAGCTCTGAAATCCTCTCCTTAATATCTTGGTTGTCTAACAGGGACTCATTTAATCGCTATTTAAATTTACTTGGATTGGGAACAGGTGCAGAAATAGAAAGAAATATGGGGGCATGATCTGATAGGAGGATGGAACCGATTTTAGGCCCGTGGCAGAGCTGGAGATGTTCCTTGGACACAAAGAGGTAGTCCAATCGATGGTATGAATTGTGGGGATGGGAGTAGAACGTATAGTCAGTCGTGTCTGGGTTAAATGTGCACCATACGTCTATAAGGTGTAGATTCCAGAAGCCCTCCCTTATAAGACGTAAAGTCCTAAGGGACAAAGCTGATCTATGGGTTGAGGAGTCAAGGAGTGGGTTCACAGTCGCATTTAGGTCGCCTCCTACTACTGTCAATCATTCAGCAAAGGATTCTAATATGGGAAAGATTTTCAAAAACCATGTATGTTATCCTATGTTAGGGGCGTATAAGTTGATTATCGAATAAGTCTGAGGACCAATAGAGCCTTTGACTAGTAGGTATTTCCCTTCTGGATCCTGGAGGTGGGAGATATATTTAAAAGGAATCTTCCTCTGGAATCTAATACTCACCCCCCAGATGCAGCAGAATCACCTCCACAGTGATGCCATTGGGGGTAATTGGAGAAGGATAAATTGGGATAGTGATTAAATTTGAAGTGTGTTTCCTGAAGGAGAAGGACACTGGCTCCAGATTTGTGCAGCAATGTGAAGATCTGACTCCTCTTAGAAGGGGAGTTAAAGCCCTTAACATTGAAAGACATAAATGATAGATCAGCCATATCGTCTGTTATAAAGAGGATTACCTTGACGCAGCCAGGCCCCCTCCAGGAAATCCACTTTTGAGTGCATCTAATGCGAGCAATCTGGGAAGGTGAGGTAGGAGCCAGAGGAGTCTTCAGTATTGTCATACATGTAGGAATGAAGAAGACTAGTACCTTAAACAAAAAGCAAACAAAAGAACATATAACTATAAAATGAACGTTTCAGTAACAAGGCCCAAAAATATGGGTCATTCTGAAAATCAGAGTAAGGATCGCAACGGGGGAAATGGTTTATCAACCCTATTGTGATCCTCACAGCACATAGAAGGAGCCTCGACATTGAGGCATATCGACAGACTTATATAAAAAAAAAGTTAAAGGGGGGAGAAGGGGAAAATGGTGAATAGTAAGGCAAGGTAAGCAGGGGTAGATGAGAACGTAGGTTAACAAGTCATTCCTGACATTTGTGCTGCAGCTGTGAGACCAGGATCTATGGTGTCATCTGTGCGGTCTTACGTTTGATCCTCTGGGACTTCGGGGTACGTGGTGGCTCAAAGGGTGAGATCTTCGGTACCTCAGGTAAGTCCGTAAGGTCCTGGTAGAGTTCCCAATTTTCAATTTCTAGCGGAGCTATCTGAAGATGGTCGTACATTCCATTTAGATCGGCAAATGAAGAGACGGTGAGGCGGCGCCCCTCATAAAAGAATGAAATTCTGAACGGGAAGGTCCATCGGTATGGTGTATTCTTGGCTCTAAGCCAGTCGGTCAAGGGCTTCAGGTTTCTTCTTTTCCTTAGGGTAGAGGGGGCCAGGTCCTGATAGATGGCAATGGGGACCTCTTCATATGCCAGGTCGGAAAAGTTCCTTGCGGCATCCAGCACTGCTGTTTTAACTTGGTAATTAAGGAACCTACAGATGATGTCTCTAGGCGGCTCCGACAGCTTGGGTTTGGGTCTCAATGCCCTGTGTGCCCTTTCCACAATTATTTCTGTCTGCTGGTCTGGGCCCAAGATGGAGCTGCAGATCGCAGTCACCGCCACAGAGATGTCCGCTGCTTCAACGGATTCGGGTATTCCCCTGAAGCGCAAGTTGTTTCTGCGCCCCCTATTCTCCTGATCCTCCACTGCGTTATGGATCTCGTTCAGGTAGGTGCGACATTTCTGTAGGGAGGTGGCGGTTGCAGACTGGTGTTCCAGGACTGCAGTTTGGTGGGACTCAGGGCCACAACCCTGTCCCCTTTATGGTGGACATCGTTGCGGAGAGTTGTTAGTTCGAACAATATCGGCTCCATAGCCTTGCTGAGTGATTGCTTCAGGAAGCGGCGGGTGATCGGGAGAGCCGTTTTGCAGTGAGAGTCCTCAGTATCGCTTTCTCCCTCGGATACCTCAGTGGAGCATTCGCTCGCCCTGTGAGACGGAGTCGGCGCCATCTTAGTTTCTCTGGCCGTGACAGTGGCGGCAGCCTTTTTTATAAATTTGTCCATTTCTCCGCTGTTATTCAGAGGTTATCTCCAGCCCTGGGGTGACCAATCTTGACCATTGTCATGTATGTCTGCTGGCGTTAGCTGGTGCTGTGCAGGATTTAGTACGGAGAGCTCCTGACTATGCGGCCATCGCAGTCCGGTGCTAGCTCCGCCCCCCCACAAACTTAAATCTTTTAGGTGGAGGGGAAAAAAAAAATTGAATAATGTGGTTTCACAAGTGTGCACACCCTCGTATAACTGGGGATGTAGCTGTGTTCAGAATTAAGCAATCACATTCAAAATCATGTTAAATAGGAGTCAGCATACACCTGTCATCATTTAAAGTGCCTCTGATTAACCCCAAATAAAGTTCAGCTGCTCTAGTTGGTCTTTCCTGAAATGTTCTTAGTCGCATCCCACAGTAAAAGCCATGGTCTACAGAGGACTTCCAAAGTATCAGAGGGATCTCATTGGTAAAAGGTATCAGTCATGAGAAGGGTACAAATGAATTAGATATACCATGGAACACAGTGAAGATAGTCATCATCAAGTGGAGAAAATATGGCACAACAGTGATATTGCGAGGCTACCAAGAGGCCTACAGCAACAGTAAAGGAGCTGCAGGAATATCTGGCAAGTACTGGCTGTGTGGTACATGTGACAACAATATCCCTTATTCTTCATATGTCTGGGCTATGGGGTAGAGTGGAAAAATGAAAGCCTTTTCTTACGAAGAAAAACATCCAAGCCAGGCTACATTTTGCAAAAACACATCTGAAGTCTAACCAAAAGCATGTGGGAAAAGGTGTTATGGTCTGATGAAACCAAGGTTGAACTTTTTGGCCATAATTCCAAAAGATATGTTTGGCGCAAAAACAACACAGCACGTCACCAAAATAAAACCATACCCACAGTTAAGCATGGTGGTGGCAGCATCATGCTTTGGGGCTGTTTTTCTTCAGCTGGAACTGGGGCCTTAGTTAAAGGGAACCTGTCACTGGGATTTTGTGCATAGAGCTAAGGACATGGGTTGCTAGATGGCCGCTAGCACGTCAGCAATACCCAGTCCCCATAGCTCTGTGTGCTTTTATTAAGTAAAAAAACAAATTTGAAACATATGCAAATTAACCTGAGATCAGGTTAATTTGCATATGTATCAAATCATTTTTTTTTTTACACAATAAAAGCACACAGAGCTATGGGGACTGGGTATTGCGGATGTGTTAGCGGCCATCTAGCAACCCATGTCCTCAGCTCTATACACAAAATCCAGGTGACCGGTTCCCTTTAAGCTAGAGGGAATTATGAACAGTTCCAAATACCAGTCAATATTGGCAGAAAACCTTCAGGCTTCTGCTAGAAAGCTGAACATGAAGAAGATAAATGTTTTGGAATGGCCCAGGCAGAGCCCAGACCCGAATCCAGTCGAAAATCTGTGGGGTAATCTGAAGAGGGCTGTGCACAGCAGATGCCCTCGCAATCTGACAGATTTGGAGTGTTTTTGCAAAGAGTGGGCAAATCTTGCCAAGTCAAAATGTGCCATGCGGATACACTCATACCCAAAATGACTGAGTGCTGTAATAAAATCAAAAGGTGCTTCAACAAAGTATTAGTTTAAGGGTGTGCACACTTATGCAACTATATTATTTTATTTTTATATTTTTTCTTCCCTCTACTTAAAAGATTTCATTTTGTTTATAGGTCACATTAAATGTGGAAAACGTTCTGAAATGATTTATCTTTGTGTCATTTTTATACATCACAGAAACCTGACATTTTAACAGGTGTGTATAGACTTTTTCTATCCACTGTACACTCACCTAAAGAATTATTAGGAACACCATACTAATACGGTGTTGGACCCCCTTTTGGCTTCAGAACTGCCTTAATTCTACGTGGCATTGATTCAACAAGGTGCTGATAGCATTCTTTAGAAATGTTGGCCCATATTGATAGGATAGCATCTTGCAGATGATGGAGATTTGAGGGATGCACATGCAGGGCATGAAGCTCCCGTTCCACCACATCCCAAAGATGCTCTATTGGGTTGAGATCTGGTGACTGTGGGGGCCATTTTAGTACAGTGAACTCATTGTCATGTTCAAGAAACCAATTTGAAATGATTCGAGCTTTGTGACATGGTGCATTATCCTGCTGGAAGTAGCCATCAGAGGATGGGTACATGATGGTCATGAAGGTATGGACATGGTCAGAAACAATGCTTAGGTAGCCTGTGGCATTTAAATGATGGCCAATTGGCACTAAGGGGCCTAAAGTGTGCCCAGAAAACATCCCCCACACCACCAGCCTGCACAGTGGTAACAAGGCATGATGGATACATGTTCTCATTCTGTTTACGCCAAATTCGGACTCTACCATTTGAATGTCTCAACAGAAATCGAGACTCATCAGACCAGGCAACAATTTTCCAGTCCAATTTTGGTGAGCTCGTGCAAATTGTAGCCTCTTTTTCCTATTTGTAGTGGAGATGAGTGGTACCCGGTGGGGTCTTCTGCTGTTGTAGCCCACCTTTCTTTCCCATTCTGACATTCAGTTTGGAGTTCAGGAGATTGTCTTGACCAGGACCACAACCCTACATGCATTGAAGCAACTGCCATGTGATTGGTTGACTAGATAATCACATTAATGAGAAATAGAACAGGTGTTCCTAATAATTCTTTAGGTGAGTGTATATGGATGATGTAACAATATTCTGTACTAATGCACCATCACTCACAAGAGCCCTCCAAGTTACAGATTTTTTTTTCAAGCTTTGGGTTTCAAATTAAATAGTCTGACAACAAGTCTGACTGTTTTGTGATTGGAGACTGGTTAGACGTACACTTACATGATATTAAGATCCAGTCAGATGAGATAAAAATACTCTGAGTCATATTTGATATAGAGAATAAGGAGAGGAAAAGCTGGGATGCTGAAAATAAGAAAATACAGGAAAAATGAGTATTTTCTGGAGACTAAGACAACTTACAATTGAAGGAAAAAATGTAATACTAAAAGCACTACTAATACCAGTTATGTTTTATCTGTCACAAGTATTCCCACCAGATGAGAACTTTACAAACAAATACAGAGAAGCTGTTTTCATTCCATCTGGAGGTCAAAGAATGAAAAATTAGAGAGGAAAGTTATGTACAAGTAAAAAAAATATGAAGGTAAATAAATACCAAACCTTAAATGGTTCCTGCATTTACAGTTTTGTTCTCTTTGTTCGAAAGTGATACATATGTACAGAGTCTTTTTTTTTTTTTTTTTAAGATACACAGCTGGTAACCTGTTTTGGAAAATAAATGGATTCAGTTACCATTGACAACCCCAGTGTTATTAGTGCCACCAAAACAATGTGCAATAATAGAGAAAATAATGAGACTATACTCACTTGAAAAATATAAAAGCAATATCTGTAATAATCCTAAGAAAGTAAGAGCTAGTACCCTATACCCCTGACAAAGCAGCAGCAGCGGTAAAACATGTCGGGTGGGGGGGTGTTAGGAGCGTGTTTTTAGGCAGGCAGGGCAACAGCAAGCAATTTAATAGTTGCTCAGAAATAGTAGCCACACATAGTATAGAGGGTATGCATGAGTGTGCAAGTTTCCAGCCTATAAGAGGGACCATGTCTACCCAGTGGTGGTGCAGGGGACATGTGTGTGATAGGATACAGTGTATTGAATATTGGTGTATATATAACCAATAGAGTCACCCTTATTTTCACACCAATATGTGTGATTTGAAAGACCAACAATAATAGGAAGCACAAGCTCCCTTCTATCTAACACACACTGGGTCGTCCAGTAATATAATATGAGTACAATACACGGCCATTAAAATACTGATAGACCTATTTAGGTCACGTTAGTGGCAACAAGCCACACAGTATCCCTGCCCACTCATGCAATGTGCAATAATAGAGACCCCTAGAAGCTACTTGAATAAGGCTCCGTGATAGATAACAAAGCATCGCCAATCTCCCATATCTAGCCTGATAGTTTTAATATTTAGTGGGTGGTGTTTTAATGGCATTAATAAAGTTATAGTTTTAAAGTCAGAGGTAGGACCCCTACAGGGATTTTCCGGTCATTGACCGGCACAGTTTTCTTTTTGGTATATATCCCGAGGGTATAAACCAGAGCCCATTCTGAGTGAATATGCTGTATATGTCCAACAATTTGAAAGACCTTGCATGGATGATAATGCACAAGTGTGTTCCAACTAGAGATTTACAATATACGAGGAGATTAAGTGAAACACCCAAGTGTCCCAAAAGGAACTGTTTGGGACAAGTGATGAAACCACGATGCATGTTTTTTGGAACTGTACTTTTGCTAAAAATGTATGGAGAAGAGTTGGGGTAATCCTGAAAAATACATGCGACCTTCAGAGACTAGATCACAAACTAGTACTGTATGGCTAAGAAAATACAGTAAGGCCAGAAAAAAAGAGAATAATGTGGATTATGCTCAATTGTATTAAAAATGCAATCTGGAAGGTGTGCAACATCTTGCTCTTCAGAAGAGATCTTATTGAGGAAAAGGACTCTGTGAATCTGGCCTTAAGTGAAATGTAAATATATTATTTGCAAGACCGGAAGAAGATGGAAAGAACAGCTGCCACACTATGGAACATATATATATATGGAACAGTTTAGTTTATTTATAGTATAGAAGGTTTTCCTTTTGATAAAATAGAGCATATGTTTTGAGATTGAATAGATAGGATATATATTTTGTGCAAAGTATGCTTTTCGATTTCTCTAAATTGCTGTTTGTAATGTAACTTTTCTAGTTTTATAATAAAAAATGAGAAAGCTGGTCTTGCATGCTTTATAGTGCACAAGGCTGTCATTGTAGGGTATGCTATTATTTTAAAAATATAAAATTTATAAAAATGAATTATTAATAATAAATAGGGTAATATCTATAATAAAACTTATTAATCATAGATACGATGATAACTATAAAAAAAAAAGGGTTGGATAATAGGCAGCATAATAAGAATAGAAAATAAGCTATTGATAGCAAGTGAGAAAAGATTATGAAAATATTATTTTTAACCCCTCAATGGCCATTTTATTTAGCATTCTGTCTTAAGAATGCTATTATTTTCTGTTATAACCATGTTATAACGGAAAATAAGAAGTTCGGGACCCCATTGAACCCGAACTTCCACGGGTTCGATCAACCCTAGTTCTGACCCTTCCCGTCACTTTCATTAGACTGTGATATGTCATCATGGACTATTGCCCCCTTTCATGATTCCCTCGTCTGTATTTTCGCCAAGTGCCAATGGCACCATGGTTACCATTGCCACTACTACTGCCACCATGGCTACTAGTGCCAGTACTACCATCATCAAAACAGTTATACATCGGTTCCCCCACCTATGCCTGAACCTTCTCCTTATGGCAGTCCAAATGCTGATGCTGCTGCTCACACAAGTTATTAACAGGAAGACTATCTTGAGTTTTTTGCATAACACATGGTGTGTTGTTACCAAGTCGCCCCACTAGGATGAGGCAGTGAAGACAGTGAATATGCAAGTGATAGGCTTCTCTTGGGTTTCCAGGAGGAGGATCCGGAGAAAGGCACTAACACCTGGCTCAAAGGCAACCTGGCTCAAAGGCAATGTGTCAGACATCAACATCATCCTGCTGTGAATGAGACACCCTGCTGAGGATAAGTGAGACATCTAGTCCACAACGTCATCCTCTTTATCCACAATAATAATCTGTCCTCCTAAAGAAAGCAAGGCAGATCTACGGCCTGCTGTTACTACTACTGGCCAAATTGGTGATGCCTATTGTGCAACTACTGCTCTTTGCATTACTACAGCCATCCACATTTTCACTTGCGGATGACGAGGCATGGGTCTTTCATTTTTTTTTACTCTTTTATTTACCAAGGCATTATATTATGAGACATATGTAAACAAGGATAAATCACAGATTTGGTACACTGATTATAAAATGATAACTAGTGATGAGCGACCAGTAGCCATGTTGGCTGCTGGCATTGCAGTGATTATCTAGTCAGAATGCGTAATCAGGTGCTATATAGCATCCAATCACAGTGGTTTGGCTCATTGCAAGTCATTGAGAGCTGCACTTAGGAAGGGACAGATAGTGTAGGGAAATTGTGATCGCAATATATTCCAGTGAATGTTTCAAAGACCCAAAACTCCTTGTAAGGACTATTGTGTGTGGTGTGGCAGCTATTTAATTGTGCAAAGTAGTACTCGTTTATTTTTTTTTATACTTTGCAAAATGGCGATTATTTTGCTATATAGAGGGTGTCTGCAGTGACTTGTGACCTCTGTGCAGCAATAACTTCTGTGTGTCAGGGGCAGAGATAGGAAGAATTTTAGTGAAAACAATACTTTTTTTTCCATAATCCACATTTTTGCTGTCAATGGTGTAATCTGTGAATTGTGTGATCTGCCCTTCAATACCTTGTGTGGTTGTCAGGTCCAGATATAGGGAAAAAATAAAAATACAGAAAACTATTTTTATCCCATAAACTGTCCAAATTTTTGCTGTCAATGGTGTAATCCATGAATTGTGTGATCTGCACTTTAACACCGTGTGTGGCTGTCAAGCCTATATATATAGCTGAAAAATATAAATATAAACTACATCAGTGTCTGTACTGCAGAATCCAATAATTTGGGCCTAAAAGAGTGTCCATATTCTGTGGTGTTCTGTGACATATACAGTACGCCATCCGAAAACTGTTACTTTAGCGTAAATTTAAATAATCTGGGCCTAATCTAGTGCCCATGGTGTGTGGCTTTCTGTGACATATACAGTACACCATCTGAAAACTGTTTCTTTAGAGCAAATTTAACTAATCAGGGCCTAATGTAGTGTCCATATTCTGTGTGTTTCTGTGACATATACTGTCCGAAAACTGAGTTTGTATTGCAAATTCCAAAAATCTGGGCCTAATCTACGGTCCATAGTGTGTGGCTTTCTGTGACATATACAGTACTCCATCGAAAACAGTATCCATATTCTGTGTGTTCCTGTGACATATACTGTCCTTCATCCGAAAACTGAGTTTGTATTGTAAATTTCCAAAATCTGGGCCTAGTCTACTGTCCATGTTCGGTGTGTTTTTGTGACATATACTATCCTGTATCCAAAAACTGTTTCCTTAGGGTAAATTCCAATAATCTGGGCCTAATCTAGTGTCCATATTCTGTGTGTTTTTGTGACATATTCTGTCCTGCATTCCGAAAACTGAGTTTGTATTGCAAATTCCAAAAATCTGGGCCTAATCTACGGTCCATAGTGGGTGGCTTTCTGTGACATATACAGTACACTATCCGAAAACTGTTTCTTTAGGGCAAATTTAACTAATCTGGTACTAATATAGTGTCCATATTCTGTGACATATACTGTCCTGCATCAGAAAACTGTCTTTAGTGGACTGTAAAACAATCTGCGCCACATCTAGTGACAAAACCATTAATTTAATGGAGGCGAGCACAAAGGGACAGGGAAGTGGGCGTTTTGCTGATGGTGCATGCACAGGTCGTGGCTCTGGGGACAATAAAACTGTGCCTGATGCCAGTGCACCAGAAAAAAAATAAAAAACATCCACCGCACCCAACTTCATGTCCAACGTAGCTGGGCAGTGCAGGACACCACTGTCCAAGTCGAAACCAGTGCGAATAGTTGGTCAGTTGGATTGCTGAAGATAATGCTTCCAGTCGGTTAAGCAACACCCTCACTTCCACCAAGTCCAGTCTTTGTAGCTAAGAGTCTGGTCAACCGAATCCTCTCTCTGATCATCCTTCCTCCCACCATGGAGAGGCTTTCCAAACAAGTGATCCCACACTCGGATATTCCCAGGAGTTCTTTCCAGCGCTACTATTAAATTTGGCCCTGCCGCGCCCAGCATGCTTGAAGAGGGACCTGAGATATTGTGCCCTTATTCCCAACCTTTTTGAGCCTTCACAGTCTCAAGAAGAAGGGACAATTCTGCACACACCAAACAGGCTGGCAACCGTTACACCGAGCACCCCTATGCGCAAATCTGCCTTGCCAAGGGGTAGGTGTTCCGCAGTGTGGCGCTTTTTTAAGGAAAGTGCAAACAACAAAAGAGTGGTAGTTTGCAACCTGTGCCATACCAAAATGAGCTAGGGCGTGAACACTAACAACCTCACCATCACCAGCATGATCCGCCACGACATCCAAGCACCCTAAAAAATGGGTTGAACGCCTGGGGCCACAATCTGGGTCTGCGGGTCACTCCACTGCCTCATCTTCACCTGTGTTATGCACTGCTGGCCAATCCCCTGTCGAAGGCGCAGGCCCGGTACCTTTGCATGAACCATCAGCAACAACATCCACTTCCTTGTCCCAGCGCAGCGTCCAAATGTCCATAACAGTCCTTTGAACGCAGTAAAACAAAACATGCAATGCAACAGCGCTCTGCAAACCAAATAAAGTACAAAATTGCATAATAATTGCAAGTGCTATACTTATAAATTAGAGATGCTTGGCAAATCATTTTGTACAAAATGATTTGAGCCAGTCTGCCGCACGTCAAGGTCGATCTCTGTAAGACGGGTTCCTAACACAAAATTCTACTTGTTATGTGCCATGACGGCTTCCATACAATTCAGGGAGTGTAGGTTTTACATGCATGCTGGGCCACCAAAGAATGCAATCAATTCTCTAATTTATAAGTATAGCACTTGCAATTATTATGCATTTTTGTACTTTATTTGGTTTGCAGAGAGCTGTTGCATTGCATGTTTTGCTTTACAGTGTTGTTCTCAGCCATAGCAACGTGCCCCTGCGCTTTGGGATGTGCTGACTGACCCTTCTTTTTCTTTGCAGTCCTTTGAACACAGGCACAAATAACCACCCACCCACAGGCCATAGCACTAAATGCGCAACTTTAAAAATTTCTGGCCCTTGAAATGTAGACTTGTGGACACTGAGGCCTTCAGCAGCCTGATGTCGGCGGCCATCCCTCGGTACGCAGTCCCCAGCCACCAGTATTTTTCACGGTGTGCCGTGCCTGCCTTACACCAGCATGTGTCCCAGAACATCACCCCTGCCCTTACCAATGCAGTTACTGGGAAGGTCCACTTGTAGTGTCCCACTAGGTAAATGTGGGCACTACACAACGGTCAATCGGGCCACGTGGTTCTCCTACTCCTGAGGGACAGTGGCAGTGTATTTAACAGTCCATTTTAATGTATTTTTACATGTATTGATGTGTACTTTCCCTGTGATGTGTGTAGCAGGTCTATTAGGGTGTAGTTCCTCCTTCTAGACATTAGAGGGAGATAGGAAGTGCCTGGTATCATTAGTTAGGTCCTGTGAAGGGAAGGGGTCTATGTATTCAGGGGTCTGTATTCAGGAGTCTGAGACAGAAGTGAGAGAGCACCTTAGCCAGAGAGAAGCTGAGGGCACCTTCCTGACATGCAGCTAGACAGCCCAGGCTTCTAGTTGCCACCAGGAGGCTAGTGTATGCAGTCCGGCCTGCCTGAGGATATTGAGCCAGAGTTAGCTCAGAAGATTGTCGCCAGGGGAACAGTTTGCCTCCTGAGAGAAACCTGCAGTTCCCATAACCAGAGAGCAGAGCAGAGCAGTATCTTGCAAAGGAACATTGTACCTGCCATTGTTGTGAAAGCCTGCTTACAACTGCTGCTGTACATGGAACTTTACCAAAAACTGAATAAAGTTAACTGTTCCCAGTAAAGGAAGTTTTGGTTCACCACAACATCGTGTTCCTCACTTATTACTACTATAAATCGGTGTGCCACCATTACAGGCACTGACATCACAAATCTTAAAGGGACCTTGCCCCCCGGCACATTAAACACCTGCAACATCCAGGGCACCTCATCTACCATCAGGCCTGGTCCCTATACACCGAGAGTGCCCCAGAGGTCTCCTGTGCCAGCCTCTCCATCACTGCTGTACGCCTGCCTAGGGTCTCCCCATAAACTGTGAGTAACCAAGAGCAACCCTCGTTTGCCTATTAACTGTGACCTTACATCGCAATACCCTGCAGGGCTGCGTAATGCACACTTAACCACGGATACAAAGACAGGTGCTGGTGGCCAGGGATGCTACATTTCCCTGACCACACATTGGGTGAATGTTGTGGAGGCTGGAAGTGAGTCGTAACCTGGAATGGCACAGGTGCTACCCACGCCAAGGATTGCGAGCCCTACATCCATCATGGTCTCCGCCAGCAGCTATGTTACTGGCTCCAACCACCACTTCTCTTCCTCCGCTGCCTCCTCCTCCATTCCCACCTCCAGCAGCAGTCCGCCATCAGTCGGTAGCCGGAATCAGTGTAGCTTGGAATGGATCCAGTAGATAGGGTTCTTGTTAAGCTGTAATTCCATTGCGTTATGTATGCGTTTTTTGGGAACTGATTCTCCACAAGAACTAAAGATGCTTGTCTGTAAAAAAACGCATCAGTTCCCAAAAAAAGCATACATAACGCAATGGAATCGCATCTTAACAAGAACCCTATCTACTGGATCCATTCCAGATTTGCCATAGAGCCCGTTAAGAAGACAGCTATTTAAAAGCCGGTTCGCCAAGCCAGATCAAGTATAGCCACTGAGGAAGGAGACGGTATAGTCTTCGAAACGTGTCTGGCGTATAATATTAAATCAAAACTAAAGTCCCTTTAGAGACCCTCGGGATATAATAATCAATTTATTCAGCGGTCTGATCGGACCAAAAAATTCCCTTTAGGGGTCTCTAACTACTGATAAAATATATATTTATTTAAACCCATTAAAATACTCAATAAGGAAACTCTTAATATTAAAATTATCAGGGTTCCAGTGATGTATCAAAAATTAATGGATATCTGCTGATAGTTGCTAATGGCAACTCATGGAACTAGTCCAAAATCAGCCTTTATATTGAATTAGCATATCCATTAGCTATGAGCGTGTGAGCATGTTGAAATTTGGAAGCTAATAGAACAATTTTTAGCAGCAGACGTGGAGTATACCTGAGATGTAAATTTTATGAATTTCATTTTTATCTTTTATTTCTTTATTATATTATTTTTATTTACTGTTGTTTTTATTTGTTTTATTTTATATTTTTTGTATGTTGATCTCATATTTGTATACAAATATGAGATCAACATACAAAAATATAAAACTGTAGCTTTTTTTACAGTGGATGCCTATAACATATCATTGTGTTGCTATTGACTTATTTCATTTATTTTAAAGTGATTCTGTCACCTCTCATAACACAAATTCAGATTTTAAACCAGTCATGCTCCACAGATTACCTTGAATCGGCTTTGCTGTTCTATACTGTAATCCGTCCAGTAGTTTTGCTGAAAAACAACTTTTATAATTATGCTAATTAATCCTGAAGGTGCCCAGAGGGGCGTTATGTTCCACTTTGTGTGCCCAGTAACGCCCCCCTGCACTGCCCAAAACGCCTTCCTCCTGAATCCCTAACCGCCCACAGAGTCTCATCCCTTTCCTCCCCCTCCCTGACGGCCGAGAGAAGTCTCTCGCAGACGCAGTACCCACTGAGGGCTGCGCCAGTGCGATTTGCTGGAAACTGAGGGCAGGAGCTTCATCGTCGTCACTGGGCATGCGCCGAGCCCAGTGACGTCCGATGCTCGCTCTTCCCTCAGTCTCCAGCAAATAGCACTGGCGCAGCCCTCAGTGGGTACTGCGTCTGCACAAGACTTCGCTCGGCCGTCAGGGAGGGGGAGGAGAGGGATGAGACGCTGTGGGCGGTTAGGCATTCAGGAGGAAGGCGTTTTGGGCACTGCAGGGGGGCGTTACTGGGCACACAAAGTGGAACATAACGCCCCTCTGGGCACCTTCAGGATTAATTAGCATAATTATAAAAGTTTTTGGACTACTGGACGGATTACAGTATAGAACAGCAAAGCCGATTCAAGGTAATCTGTGGAGCATGACTGGTTTAAAATCTGAATTTGTGTTATGAGAGGTGACAGAATCCCTTTAAACATAATTTTCTCTTTTATTACACAATTTTTTCAGGAGATATTGGTCCAGACATTTTTAAAATTTTTGTCATTTCTTTATCTTTATTTTTATATCTATTCATATATATATATATATATATATATATATATTGTAAGGGATTAGGTAGCGGGGCTGTCGTCTCCTGGGTAGACAGGCACAGTTTAGCAGGCACACCGAAGAAGTTACAGTCCACACGGCAGGAACTTCGTTTAACTGACCTCAGCCAGTTTTATTGTCAGGTTGAGGTACAGAACATAAAACATAGCAAACAAAAATCCTAAGCCTGTCCGGCTCAAACTATACAGCATGAACCCTCCCTGACCAAGTGCCGGCCTAATACCAAGCACCTACACAAAATAGCAAAGTCCGTACCTCTTGAAGTGCTCCATGCAGGTAACCTGTTCCCAGGCTGAGCGAGCTGTGTCTGCATTCTCAGCCTTATATCAGGCCAGCACACCTGAGGAGTAATTACCTGACAGCCCAAAAGCCGGACTGTCCGGATGGAGTGGGGCCCACCCTTCTCTCCCCACTCCAGCAACACAGGCCCTAAGAACAGGTTTTATGCAAACCCGAATTGCACAGACCTCTCCTGAACATTTCCCTGGTTGCTTTTAAATGACAGAAGTGAGAAATCTTGGGCACACATAGACCCCATCCACTACTTCTCCAGACACTCTGTCACATATCCTTCCCCCCTGTTTCAGACCCGGGGCTGGAACACATCTGGACATCAGACAATGTACACGGGACAAGGATCTGCATTTCCCATTTGGGTCCCTGGCCTGTGCTTTACGGTAAACTGGTACTCTTGCAGGGCTAAGAACCATCTTGTTACCCTCCTATTTTTTTCCTTATTCTCACACATCCATTTTAAGGGAGCATGATCCGTGACCAATTCAAAGTGACGGCCAAGCAAATAGTAGCGGAGTGCTTCCAGGGCCCATTTAATAGCGAGGCACTCTTTTTCCACAATTGCATATTTTTGCTCATGGTCATTAAGTTTCCTGCTCAGATACAGTACAGGGTGTTCCTCTCCATCCCTTACCTGTGACAGTACTGCCCCCAGTCCCACCTCAGACACATCAGTCTGTAGGACAAACCCTTTCTTAAAATCTGGGGATATCAGCACTGGCTGAGCGCACAGGAGGGTTTTTAAAGTCTGAAATGATTTTTCAGCCTCTTGTGACCACTTGACCATGACAGAGTCTTTCCCTTTTGTCAGGTCCGTTAATGGGGCTGCAAGGGAAGCAAAATTAGGTATAAATCGCCGGTAATAGCCTGTAATCCCCAAGAAGGCACGGACTTGCTTCTTGTTTACCGGTTGAGGCCACCTTTGTATGGCTTCGATTTTGTTTAACTGGGGCTTTACTAGGCCTCGGCCTATGATGTAACCTAGATACTTAGCATCTTCAAGACCAATGGCACATTTTTTGGGATTAGCTGTGAAGCCTGCCTCACACAGGGAATTGATAACCGCCTGCACCCTAGATAGATGGGATTCCCAGTCTGGACTTTGGATGATGATGTCATCCAGATATGCGGCTGCGTACTGTCTGTGGGGTCTTAAAATCTTATCCATCGCCCTCTGGAAGGTTGCAGGGGCTCCATGCAGACCAAACGGCAAGACCAAATAATGAAACAACCCATCAGGAGTGGCAAAAGCAGTTTTCTCTTTGGCCTCATTTGTCAGGGGAATTTGCCAGTATCCCTTGGTTAGGTCTAGAGTGGTTATATACCTGGCATTTCCGAGCCTGTCAATGAGCTCATCAACACGGGGCATTGGGTAAGCATCAAACTTAGATATGGTGTTCAACTTTCGGAAGTCATTGCAAAACCTCCAGCTGCCATCTGGTTTGGGGATCAGAACTATAGGACTGGACCACTGGCTATGGGACTCTTCAATTACCCCAAGTTCCAACATTTTCCTCACCTCTTCAGAGATAAGCCCTCTCCTGGCCTCTGGTATTCTGTAGGGCCGCAGCTTAACCCTTTTCCCCGGTTCTGTAATGATGTCATGTTTTATGACAGATGTGCGACCTGGGATCTCTGAGAAAAAATCCCTATTCTTAAAGAGGAATCCCTGCACTTCTACCTTTTGTGTCTTGGCCAGGGAGTCGGGAACTGTTACCTCTGGCAACAGGGGCTTCCCAGAGCACCTCTGCTCTGGTGGGAAGGAGGTGTCAGCTGCAAGTGATAGTCGATCTTTCCACGGTTTTATAAGATTAACGTGGTATATTTGCTCAGGCTTCCTCTTACATGGTTGACGTATTTTATAGTTTACCTCATTTACTTTCTCTATCACCTCAAAGGGGCCTTGCCACTTAGCCAGGAACTTACTCTCTACTGTAGGGATCAGTACCAGAACCCGGTCACCTGGTGCAAAGATACGTACTCTGGCACTGCGGTTATAGACCCTTTGTTGTGCCCCCTGAGCCTGGGCCATATGTTCTCGTACAATAGGCATCACCGCAGATATACGGTCTTGCATTTGTACCACATGTTCTAGGACACTTCTATAGGGGGTAGCTTCTTCTTCCCAAGGTTCTTTTGCTATATCTAGCAGACCCCTAGGGTGGCGACCATATAGCAACTCAAATGGGGAGTAGCCTGTAGAGGAATGAGGCACCTCACGGATGGCAAACATGAGATAAGGGAGAAGGAAATCCCAGTTTTTCCCATCTTTGTCTACCACTTTTTTAAGCATGGCTTTTAGAGTTTTATTAAATCTCTCTACCAGTCCATCAGTCTGTGGATGGTAGACAGAGGTACGCAGCTGTTTAACTTTGAACAGTTTACATAACTCCTTCATGATGCGTGACATAAAGGGGGTACCCTGATCTGTTAGGATCTCTTTTGGTAGTCCCACGCGACTGAACACCTGCACCAACTCTTTAGCTATGGCCTTCGATGACGTATTACGTAAGGGTATAGCTTCCGGGTAACAAGTAGCGTAGTCCATGATTACGAGAATATGTTGGTGGCCTCGAGCAGATCTTACAAGGGGCCCCACCAGATCCATGGCTATTCTCTCAAATGGTATTTCAATGATTGGTAGAGGTACCAGGGGACTACGATAGTGTGGCCTAGGAGCCGAAATTTGGCACTCGGGGAAGGAGTCACAATAGACTTTAACATCTTTATGGACCCCAGGCCAAAAGAACCTTTGAAGGACTCTGTCTGTGGTCTTTTCAGCTCCCAAATGCCCCCCATAAGGTGACCATGAGCAATATCTGGTACCGTGCGTCGGTACACTTTAGGAACCACCAGTTGTTCCACCAGATCCTCTCCCCTTTTTACCATCTGGTACAACAAGTCATGTTTCACAGCCATATGCGGGAAACAAAGTCTGCCGTCCAGTTCCACCAGTTTACCATCAATAGACTTCACATTTTCCCTGGCTCTAGTAAGGGTGGGATCTTTTAATTGCTCAGCACCAAATTGCTCTTTCCGTACTGCCAGGTCTGGCAAATTGTCATTAAGTGAGTCTTCCCTCTCTGGACTGCTCTGACCCTCTTCTAACCTATCACTATGGTCAGAGACCTCAGGCTCCCCTACCATGACAGACAAGGGAAACGATTCACCATCAACAGAAGTCTCTCTTAAATACCCACACCTTTCGGTACCCGGTGGTAGGTCATCTCCTTCCTGACAGGCATTTGAAAGTTTATGTTCCCATAGCTGCCAGAAATGTGGAAAATCCCGCCCCATGATGACATCATGCATTAACTTAGGCACTAAACCAACCATAAATACCACAGCAGTGTGATAATTACGGGTGTCTCCATGTATGCAGGTTACCTCCATGGTTTTCGTTTGCCATTTCCTGGGGTTTACCAAATTTTTACCGTTTTTACAAGGGTGACCAGACTGCCTGAGTCCAACAAGGCACTCACATCTTTACCTTCCACCGTAATAACACACATTTGTTTCTCCCCCGCAGTATTTAGTTATGCTACACACGCAGGCTGGGCATACAGTGATAAACGGCGGTTTATATATGAGGCATCACATTGCATTGGTTCACCATACATTGGGCAATTGGCAACAACATGACCTGGCATTTGACATCTGAAACATTTTATTAAGTCCCTATTAAGTCTCTTATAGGCCACAGATCTCCCTGGCATGGCTTGCCAGCTTCTAGAGCCTGGGCCTCCAGTCTCTCCACTTGCACCCACAGATACATCGCTTCTGCCAGCCCCCCTTTCCCTTAGAACAGTCTTACCAGGTAGTCCCGGAGATCTCTGCTGCAGGGCTGGGGGGCGCTGCGGCAGACTCAGTAGCTCCTCTGCGGATGTGTACCTCTCCACCATCTCCACCATCTGGTCAGCATTCTTGGGGTCACCGTGGCTCACCCACTTGCGCAAGGTAACGGGGAGGGCCCTTAAGTACCGGTCCATCACAACCCGTTCCACCATCTGAGGGCCTGTCAGGAACTCCGGCTGCAACCACTTCTTGGTCAGGTGTATGAGGTAGTGCATTTGGGAACGTGGAGGTTTATCCACACTGTAGTCCCAGTTGTGCACACGCTGAGCATGGACCGAAAGAGTAACCCCAAGGCGTGTAAGGATCTCCTTTTTTAGCATAACATAGTCCATAGCATCCTGATTCTCCAGGTCAAAATATGTGTGGCGAAACCAACCTCGCCACTGGGTTTTGGAGAGGGCTGTTTAAAAGCCTCTTGCCTCAGGATTATGGCCCATAGTAACTTTAAAGGAGAAAACAGACCGGCCGCACAGCTTAAATCTGTCTGTAGAATTGTATTTTATGTTATTATGCGTTCGGTTAAATTGTATGTTATGTGAGGGCACCCAGATAGCTAATATTATTGTATTTGTGTATTCTGAGTGCCATTCACCTAATGATATGCACTCAGACTTGAGCTATCTGGGGATATGTTAAATGTCTGTGTTTGCTGTGGGGGTGTGCCATTGTGTGTTTAAAATGGTGATGTCTGTCTTGTTGTCTCCACATGTGTATTGGCGATCTCCCTTTTGTCCTGAGAGATAATTGGATTGTCTTCGGTCGTCTCCGGGACAGAGGGGAGGAAACCATGATGCATTGTGGGGATATGTTGTATCTGTCCTGTATCTGCAACAAACTGTAATAAAAACCAGGCTGGGTGTGCCAGCACTTCAGATCTCTGCTGACCCTCAAGACGGAGCCTTGTCTCGTTATTGGGGGGATTCCCTGTATGCTGTTGGAGACTGATTGCCAGGAGTGTAAGCTGACGGATACGCTTTTCCTGTTCGTCTGCCGGCAGCTATTTGCGAGGTTCCAGTTTGGAGTGCTATTTTGTATCCAGTTCGGGAGGTTGGTGTTCTGCAGTAGCTGTGCCTGTCTCTCGGAAAGGGGCATATCGCCTGAACGGATCTTAACCCCTTGTCTGCTGAAACGGTCCGTTACATTGGTGGCAAGCAGCGGGATCGTTCCTACAGCCAGAAGGACAGCTACAGGAGACACCATTTCTTTGGATTTTACAACTTAAGGGCAACGCATGTCTCAGTACAGTGACCCTAAAAGCACCAGGATGGAACCAGCAGTGGAGTACAGATACTCTGTGGAGGAATTTGACCGTATGATGTGGTTGCGGCTGAACTTCTTCGGACCCAATCCAGCTGAGAAATACGTGAAGTTCGTGAGGAGTCTAGTGTCTAAGACCCTACTATACCGGGCAGAAGGTGACGGTCAGCTGCCACGTTGGGTGGACCTCCATCGGAAGTTACGGTTGCGGGACAGTGGGAGCCCAGTCTCCATTCCCCAGCGGCAGTGTGAAGTGCAGGGAGAGGAGAGCAGCGGCCTCCCTCCCCAGCGGCAGACTGAGTTACAGGGGGCAGAGGTAGTTGTTCCTGCCCCCCCAGCAGCAGAGTGATATGCCGGGAAGGCAGTGTGAAGTGCAGGGAGAGGAGAGCAGCGTCCTCCCTCCCCAGCGGCAGGCTGAGTTACAGGGGGCAGAGGTAGTTGTTCCTACCCCCCAGCAGCAGAGTGATATGCCGGGAAGGCAGTGTGAAATGCAGGGAGAGGAGAGCAGCGTCCTCCCTCCCCAGCAGCAGGCTGAGTTACAGGGGGCAGAGGTAGTTGTTCCTGCCCCCCAGCAGCAGCATGATTTTTTGGGAATTGGGAGCCTAGTCTCCAATCCCCAGCGGCAGGCGGAGTTACAGGGGGCAGAGACAGTCGGTCCTGTCCCCCAGCGGCAGAGTGTCCTACAGGGAATAGAGAGCCCAGTCTCCTTTCCCCAGCAGCAGGACACTGTATTGGGAGCGGAGGCGGTCGGTCGCCCTCCCCAGCGGCTGGAAGTATGTATGGGAGAGGAGCTCGTTACCACCTCTCCCCAGCAGCAGCTTAACGCACCAGGGGGAGACAGTAAGCCCCACAACAGGGCAGATGGGACCGTGGTCTCTGCACTTACAGCACAGGGGGTAGGGACAGTCGGTCCTGCCCCCCAGCAACAGGGCTGTTTAGCCAAAGGGGAGACAGTCGGTTTCTCCCTCCAACAACCAGACTCCAACCAGGCTTCTTCCGTGGTAGTGCTGGCACCAGGTCAGAGTCCCGCTGATCCCTGCCCACAAAGCAACCTCCACTCCAAGCCAGGGAGCAACTCAGAGACCGGGAGTACCAGCTACCAATATAACCTTGGTGGATTCACTGGACAGAGACAGGCCACGAAATTCAACAGGTCCAGTATTGGGTTGTGGGTGGGCTGCCAGACTAACTCAGGTACCGACCGACGTGAGGTCAGGTATCTGGTTAGTCTTCCCTGGGGGGGGGAGATGTGTGGCGAAACCAACCTCGCCACTGGGTTTTGGAGAGGGCTTTTTTTTTAAAGCCTCTTGCCTCAGGATTATGGCCCATAGTAACTTTAAAGGAGAAAACAGACCGGCCGCACAGCTTAAATCTGTCTGTAGATTTGTATTTTATGTTATTATGCGTTCGGTTAAATTGTATGTTATGTGAGGGCACCCAGATAGCTAATATTATTGTATTTGTGTATTCTGAGTGCCATTCACCTAATGATATGCACTCAGACTTGAGCTATCTGGGGATATGTTAAATGTCTGTGTTTGCTGTGGGGGTGTGCCATTGTGTGTTTAAAATGGTGATGTCTGTCTTGTTGTCTCCACATGTGTATTGGCGATCTCCCTTTTGTCCTGAGAGATAATTGGATTGTCTTCGGTCGTCTCCGGGACAGAGGGGAGGAAACCATGATGCATTGTGGGGATATGTTGTATCTGTCCTGTATCTGCAACAAACTGTAATAAAAACCAGGCTGGGTGTGCCAGCACTTCAGACCACTGCTAGACCCTCAAGACGGAGCCTTGTCTCGTTATTGGGGGGATTCCCTGTATGCTGTTGGAGACTGATTGCCAGGAGTGTAAGCTGACTGTACGCTTTTCCTGTTCGTCTGACTGACAGCTATTTGCGAGGTTCCAGTTTGGAGTGCTATTTTGTATCCAGTTCGGGAGGTTGGTGTTCTGCAGTAGCTGTGCCTGTCTCTCAGAAAGGGGCATATCGCCTAAACTGATTTTAACCCCTTGTCTGCTGAAACGGTCCGTTACAATATGCCTTTTGGGGTTCTCCTGAAAGGAAGGGGGCCAACAGTCCGGCCCACTGTGCCTTTGGCCAACCTTCTCGCTCGGCAGTCCTTTCGAAGGTGGTAAGGTAGACCTCCACGTCATCTGCGGTTGTCATCTTTTGCAGAAAGTGACTAGCCCTTATGGCGGCATGAGGGGCCTCTGCCATCCCTGGGACCCGTCCAGCAACACTGGTCAGTTGCTGCACCACAACTGCTAAGGTCTCCCGATCTTTTCTTTGCGCCTCTTGTGCAGCCTCCAGTTGGGCCGTCAGCCTGCGGCTGGTTTCCTCAAGCGCCTTTTGCTGTACTCGGGTAGCCTCCTGCTGCACTCGGGTAGCCTCTTGTTGAGATGCAACAGCTTGCAGCATAGCTTTAACCACATCCTCCATTTTCCAAGAGGCAGAAAACAGTCTTTGGTGCACCGCACAAAAATGGACTCTGTCCCTTTAAATGTTCAGTTTTTTTTTTTTTTTTTTTTTCTTATGCCAGAATTTGGTGTGCCCGCATGCTCCACCACATGTAAGGGATTAGGTAGCGGGGCTGTCGTCTCCTGGGTAGACAGGCACAGTTTAGCAGGCACACCGAAGAAGTTACAGTCCACACGGCAGGAACTTCGTTTAACTGACCTCAGCCAGTTTTATTGTCAGGTTGAGGTACAGAACATAAAACATAGCAAACAAAAATCCTAAGCCTGTCTGGCTCAAACTATACAGCATGAACCCTCCCTGACCAAGTGCCGGCCTAATACCAAGCACCTACACAAAATAGCAAAGTCCGTACCTCTTGAAGTGCTCTCACAGGCTCCATGCAGGTAACCTGTTCCCAGGCTGAGCGAGCTGTGTCTGCATTCTCAGCCTTATATCAGGCCAGCACACCTGAGGAGTAATTACCTGACAGCCCAAAAGCCGGACTGTCCGGATGGAGTGGGGCCCACCCTTCTCTCCCCACTCCAGCAACACAGGCCCTAAGAACAGGTTTTATGCAAACCCGAATTGCACAGACCTCTCCTGAACATTTCCCTGGTTGCTTTTAAATGACAGAAGTGAGAAATCTTGGGCACACATAGACCCCATCCACTACTTCTCCAGACACTCTGTCACAATATAAATATATATATATATACATATTCTTACATTCCATATATTTTTATAAGTATCACTGATTTAATAAAACTATTATAGTGATATATTATATACTGAATCCATGTGAGTCCATCTAGAGGAGTGCCCATTCACTCCTTTGGAGCTAACTTTTGTGAGACTTTAAAAAACTTTGATGAATCCACACAGATGGCTAGTGGCGATAACGCTATTATCAGCGTAAACATACGACTGCTGTGTCTACTCAAACGATCGCTGCTCATAATTAAGGATGACGCTCTGAATGTGGCAGATGAGGAAATGGGGGAGGACATTACACAGGGTGATAGCCAGCCCACCCCAGTTTGTCTTCTCAGCGCAAATTGAACCATGAAGAGTAGGAGGAGGAGGAGGAGCTGAAGACAGTTGCCTCTGCTACAGAGGGTTGTACCCATTGAACTTTAATTCCATCTGTTCAGTGTAGATGGGCAGAAAAGAAGCAGGAGGATGAGGAGATTGAGAGTCATCCTGATGTCGACATCGATGTCTTGCCTGTTTGTACTCTGGCACACATGGCTGACTTCATGTTAGGCTGCCTTTCCTGCAACCCTCGCGTTATACGCATTTTAGATAACACAGATTACTGGGTGTTCACCCTTCTAGACCCCCGATACAAAGAGAACTTCTCATTTCTGTGGTGAAGATCTGACAATGCTGGTGGCAGAGTCCGTACATCCTCAGGCAACTGAGGAAGGGAGACCAGGGGAACACACAGCAGTTCCAACAAAGGCAGGGCAACACTCTCCAAGGCATGGGCCACTTTCATGACACCCCACCAGCAACCTCGCCCTGAAGCGCGGCCTAGTGGTACAAGGAGGGAAAAGTTTTGGAAGATGGTGAAGAAATACATAGCAGACTGTGTCAGCGTCCTAAATGATCCCTCAGTGCCTTACAACCACTGGGTGTCCAAGCTGGACACGTGGCATGAACTTGCGCTCTATGCCTTGGAAGTGCTGGCCTGCCCTGCCGCCAGCATTTTGTCTGAGTGTGTATGCTGCTGGTGGCATTATACAGATAAGCATATCAGCTTGTCCACTGGCAATGCTGACAGGTTGACTCAGATAAAAATGAACAAGGCCTGGATTTCCCCTGACTTCTCAACTACACCAGAGGAGAGCTGAGCTAATGATGAACTTAAAGGCAATTTCAATCTATCATTTATAATGTACTTAATCTACTGGACTGTATTCCCATGCACCTGTTCCACCACACAAAAAAAAAAGAGTATAGAGTTGAATCTTGTTTTCTCCTCCTCCTCCGCATCCAGATTATATATATTCCCTCCACTCTATTTTTTTTAATAGGGTCAGCTGAACAGCTTGCTCACCAACAGGCACTCACATATAATGTTTTAGAGCATCAGCTCACCAGCAGGCACTCGCATATCATGTTTTAGAGCGTCAGCTCACCAGTAGGCCCTCGCCCCTAATGTTTTAGAGGGTCAGCTCAGCAGCAGGCCCTTGCATATAATGTTTTACAGGGTCAGCTCACCAGCAGGCACTCGCATATAATATTTTAGATCGTCAGCTCACCAGCAGGCACTCGCATATAATGTTTTAGAGCATCAGCTAACCAGCAGGCACTCGCATATAACGTTTTAGAGTGTCCGCTCACCAACAAGAACTCACATATAATGTTTTAGATCGTCAGCTCACCAGCAGGCACTCGAATATAATGTTTTAGAGCGTCAGCTCACCAGCAGGCCCTTGCCCCTAATGTTTTAGAGGGTCAGCTCAGCAGCAGGCCCTCACATATGTTTTTCAGGGTCAGCTCACCAACAGGCCCTCACCCCTAATGTTTTAGAGGGTCAGCTCAACTGCAGGCCCCCACATATAATGTTTAAAGGGCCAGCTCAACTGTAGGACCTCGCATATAATGTTTTATAGGGTCAGCTCACCAGCAGGCCCCCACCTAAAATCTTTTACTGGGTCAGATCACCTGCAGACCCGCAACACAGATGTTTTACAGGGTCAGCTCACATGCTGCCTAGCTTTGAGGTAGCAGACATAGCTGTTTATCAGGCTCCCTCTGTCCGAAATCGAACAATGATTCCCTGTTACTGGTGGTCACCATGTTAGGCGCGTAAAAGAACATCGAAAGTTGATAGGGAAGATATCAAAATGGTTTGTGGACATCACAGAGACGTGCGATCAGGCAGAAGTTATCTAGAGTCAACAAAGTGGCAGCAGGGCCTCTCCTGTATAACGTTTTCTCATCCAAAATACCGCAATGACATTCCCTGTATTTTTTTTATTACTCATTCCAAACACAGGGCATCTTAACAGTCCTCTATTGTTATTTATCGTCACTACCGCCACGATTCGAGAGTGGGTAATTGCTACACGTTTGCTGCCTTCCTTGGATGCTTCTGCTTCAATAACTTGACCCACCCTATCTGGGTGGTTCACAATTAGGAAATAAAAGGGGCAAGGCAACAACAGTCAATCAGATTTCACCTATTGACCTCCCTTGGATGTGGTATCCCTTTCTTAAGCTCCTTATCCAGCATCAAACCCTGATTCCCCATTACCCGTGATCACCATGGTAGGGGCAGAAAAGAACATGGAAAGTTGATAGGGCAGACATTCAATAGGATTGTCGCTATCAAGGGACGTGCAATCGCCCAGAGGTTATCTAGAGTCATCAATGCAGCAGCAGGCCCTCGTCCCTAAGGTTTTAAGTGGTCAGATCAGCAGGCCCTTGCTCCAAATGTTTTTGAAGGTTACCAGCAGGCCATCAATCATCATTTTTCAAGGGTGTGTATTATGCCCCCCTTTATGTGTAACAAAGGGTGTTTTGGAGTGTCGGTTCCTTGTAATTTTTGGCAGCCCTTTAACTTAGTGCATAGGCTTTATGAGTGTAGGAGTCCCACTACCTGAACAATTGTACCACAAAGTGAATGAGACCGTCCTTTATGTGATATACAGGCTGTTTCGGAGTGCCTCTTGCTTGTAATTTTTTGCAGCACTTGCACTTTATATACAATTGAATATACAGGAAAGAATGTTTCCTAACAATTTTTCAAGTAAAATTGATTTTGGGGGGGGGGTTTGTGCGTATTTTTGGCAGTCTGTAAAAGTGGAGTACAACTCGGACAACATGGTTCCTATCAGCTACCTGGGAGCCCAAGATGCATGCAGACATCGTCCCCATGCTGTTCCTGATCCACTTGGTGTTTCTGTCACTTTCTGACCTTTTCCAATGGTTTAGACACCCTCCCCTCTTCAGAGCAGGGGGCGCCTGCTTGTCTCCCATTGACATCCATTATACTTTGGTGCTTGGCCGAGCACACGAATATAGCAATGTGTTCGGCCCGAACACCCGAATACTTTGGTGCTCGATCATCACTAATGATAACAAAATTGCAACAGTTTTTGGTAATTAAGAGACAGGCACAATTCAATGTCACTTTCTACAAATACGCTGGTATTGATGTACTGAACAGGCAGAGGCACAATTAAACATCCCTTTCTATGAACACACTACACAATGTTATTTACAGTTTACAATTTTATATTTACATCCTAAAATAAATGTAATAGTGCAATTATAAATGGTAGCAAAAATGCTATTTTTTTTTTTTTTTTGTGGTAGCAGAGAGAGGAGCAATTAAACCCCTCTTTTATGAACATACTGTATGTCACACTGGCATGGGCTGAATTAATCTGGTGTATTGATACCCTACAATGCGTAACAAAATTATAAGTGCTTTTTTGGTGATTAACAGAAACACAATCAAACATCCTCTTCTACAAACACAATGGTATGGATGCACTGAAACACACTGAACTGTGCAAGTTTAATTGGTAGTAAAATTGTTACAGGTTTTTTTTTTTTTTTTACGAAAGAGTTGCAATTGTCCACTTTTTCTAGTGAAATTCTGTATATCCGACTGGAGGAGCTGCTGGGAATATGCCTGTTAAATAATTACAGTATAAATACAGTATAAACCGTAGAAGCTTGAGGTTTTGGAAAAAAAAGGTTGCTTATGCAACAAAAAAGATCTTTGTGCTGAATTTGTGTCCCTACAGTGCATTACACAAACAGTTTTCCACTTTCCTGCTGCTGCCCTCAATATAAAACACACACAGAGAACACTGTCCCCTCCTATACTCTCCAACTCTACTGATAAAACATTTTCTACTGATAAAATCTTTTCTACATATTGATTTAAGCTATGTGGCTACAATCTGAATTCCAGGTTGTTCTTTGTAAAATGTAAATAAGTATAGATCCTTTTAGATCATAGAACTCATATCAGATGTTGAAATTGAAACATTTCATGAAAAAATATCAACTTATTTAGAACTTAATGGCAGCAATACATCTAAAAAAATAATAATAGACAGGGTAATGTATACCATTGTGTAGTATCCCCTCTTCTTTTAACAACAGTCTGTAAACATCAGGGAAGTGAGGAGACCATTTGCTGGAGTTTTCACAGAGGAATGTTGTCCCATTTTTGTCTAATGTAGAATTCTAACTGCTCAACAGTCCTGAGTCTTCTTTGTCTGATTTTCCATTTCATGAATCTTTCCAAGTTTCAAATATTTTCTATTGGTAAAAGGTCTGGACTGAAGGCAGATCCTTTTTGCACCCAAACTCTTCTGTGAAGCCATGCTGTAGTATGTTCAACATTGACTCGATGAAATATACAATGCCTTTCCAGAAAGAGACATTGTCTAAATGCGAGCGAATACCGCACCTCTCGGCCCCGCCTGACGTCAATTACGTTGAGCTTACGAGATACGGTTTTGTCGCTGGTTTCCAAGACGTGATGTTACGCCCTCCCTGGGAGCACAGAAGGTCAGCTTGGTATAGTTTACACAGACTCCTCCTGTCCACACAAGTACAGGGAGGCACGGAGCATGAGAGAGGGTGGTCCACGCGACCTCAGACATAACTCTACACTCGCTCACAACCCTGAAAAGCTGAGAGAGACTTTTCACTGACCCAGTGAAACAGAGATTTCCAAGCCCAGTAGACTGCCACCAGTTCCTTGTTTGAGCTAAGCCCGGTCCGCTAATGGGATTATTTAGGGTGAGAAACCAACCCACAGTAGCGAATATCTATGCAGAAAACAAGGATGTGGGAATTCGTGGACCGAGATATAGGGACAGCACATAATTAAATTATATATTTAATTGCCTTAACTGGACACTAGACAATACAGGATAAACACAGAGAATATATACAGTGGTCGGATGTGCAAATACAGGTGGTATGGTTCAACAGAGTTAAACAGAGCAAAAGGTCAGTTTCCAGGTGGATGAGTAGTCCTTCGGGTTATGATGAATTCTGGGTTGCTGTAATGCTTGGCTATATGTGGGGGCAGTGATGTCAGCAGTTTGTCCACTGTCCCTCTAAACAAGTTACTCGATGTGACCCCCTTCAGAGAAAGACACTGACCTATGGCCTGAATGGGCCTTTTCACCTGTAGCCGGCCACTCCCCTCCCTCCAAACATGTTGTCATTATAAGATTCCTGCTGGGAGATCTCTGTATCTCCTCTTCCTAGCATCCTACTCCCAAACTACAGTACTACCAGGGGCACGTCCTTCTTGGCTCCAGGATCGCAGATGTGTAACTGGTTTATGCCTATGAAGGACAAGCAATTCATAATTCCTTATGAACCCCCGGTTCCTTGATGTCTGATTGATTTGAGTGATCTGGGTAATTAGCTGAAGATGTAGGATGAGTTAGCTTCCATGCTGGCTGAGTGAGGTGTGAACTATACACAAGTGGCTGCACTTGAAGCAGGGCCCCCTTTGGAATTTACTCGATCTGCTTTCTGACAGCAAATGTCTGGAATTAGATCATGGCTGGCATTAGATCATAATTCCACATTCCTCACACATTTCCTTTAAAAGAAAGCATTGAATGAAAAGTTTGAGGAAACCACCAGGGGAAAATCTGGCGGTAGCTTCAAACTGTTTAACTAGTGCTTTTTTATGATAAGATATTCCTCTGGTGGTAGCCTTCAGTTGTTCAATCAATATTTTTTTATAATAAGATTTTCCCTTGTTTGTAGCCTTGAACTGTTCAATCCATTATTATTATTATTATTTTTTTTAAATAAAGAAATGGTAATTTGCATACCTTTGGGTTTCTGGGAAATATATTCAATCTACCTTTTATTTCCAAAAATAAAAATACATTAAGCCTATTTGATGCCAGTAGAAGCAATATATGCTCATTTACATATATATATTTTTCCCCAGAAATGCAGAACTGCGTTGGCTGGACTCCAATACTCTTAATGTATACTAGATCGTCTCCCTAATGAAAAAGAGCACCCTCAAAACCCCAACAAAGGCCATTCAGCTAACTAAAGCAATTTTCTTTTGTGACATTCAGCTTTCTGAAAAAAATAAGTATTCTTGTCCTTTTGGGAGAATATCTGACTTGCATATCTGTTTTCCAGTGGCATATTATATCAGCATGTTTTGTTTGGGTAGAATCAGCCACAGATATAAAAGTAAAGTGATGATTTCAGTTTTACATGAATCACCAAAGCTTCAGATTCTTTGGGCAAAAAGATGTTTGTGAAATTTGTGACAAATCTTATTCGTTTAGAATATTTTTGCTATTCTCTATTACAGTCACATTAGGATTATTGTATGTCGGTAACATGGAAAGTATTGTAACATGCTTCCGTGTTAAAGATATGGTACAGTAAAGTCACTCTAAGCCGATAGTTGTCTGTTGGTGTCATATTGTGAGCATGCTGTATTGATGCATATCTTTTACCCAGAACTTCAGAGGAAGTCCTGTCTACAATAGTTGTCAACTGGACTCCATAATAGAAATAGTACCCACCCAGATGTTTCCCTTAATGCTTTGCCACTAGAAATGTGGCTCTCCTTTGCTATTTTTCTGATTAAGGGCTTTTGTCCTGAAAGAAATAGAAATAGTTGCAGATATGAGGCTTTCTTACCTATTTAAAAAAAAATTTTTTGCCAATCTGTTGTTTAAAAATAATGCAGCTGTTTACCTATTTGCTGTGCAGAAGCAAGTAATAACAATTATAGCTCCTGCTGGCTCATCTCAATGATCCAGCTTCTTCCTATTCACCTAAGAATACATTATTAGTGATGAGGGGGAGGTGCCATATTCGATTGAATATTCGTCTTAAATTCATTGAAATCAAATATTTGTCATTATTCTATTTATCGCAAATAATATGCGATTAAATTATTCACGTATTGCGATATTTTTCGTTTTGTTTTGTTTAACTGTATAAGACAACTATCCTATTGGTTGGCTATGGCTATTGGCTAATATGTGTATTTTACGAATATTCGCTATATTGCTACATATTCTGACAAATATTCTAAAAAACGAAGTTATAGCAATATAGCGAATATTTTTAAAATACACATATAGACTGCAATTTAGCTAATATAGTGCTATAATCTTTTTTTATAGTCTAATTTGTTTTGTCTTTTCTGAACTTCAGATTTGGAACAAAAAATTTCCACTATTAAAAAAAAATACTATAGCATTATATTAGCTAAATTGCAGTCTATATGTGTATTTTACGAATATTCAATATATTGCTAGAACTTCGTTTTTTAGAATATTACAAATATTCTAAAAAACTAAGTTAGAGCAATATAGCGAATATTCGTAAAATACACATATAGACTGTAATTCAACTAATATAGTGCTATATTTTTTTGTAGTCTCATTTTTTTTTGTCTCTTCTGAACCTTAGATTTGGAAAAAATTTACACTATTAAAAAAAAATACTATAGCACTATATTAGCTAAATTGCAGTCTATATGTGTATTTTACGAATATTCGCTATATTGCTATATATTTTTGTCTTAGAATATGACAAATATTCTAAAAAACGAAGTTATAGCAATATAGCGAATATATTAGTTATTAAGAATATTTGTCTTTGTTTTTTTCAATCTGTACTGTTATTCCACTTTGGCATACTCCTCCACGACAAGCGTCCCTGTCACCATGGGAACGCCTGTGGGTTAGAATATACCATTGGATCTTGGTTTTCACGATCTCAGGGAAAACTCAGATCCGATGGTATTTTCTAACCCACAGGCGTTCTCATTGTGACGGGGACACTTGTCGGGGAGGAGTATGCAAACAACTGTACAGATTGGAAAAAAAAAAGTGAATATTCTAATTAACGAATATATTCACTATATTGCTATATATTCATTTTTTAGAATATTCTTTATTTTATTTTTTCCATATGAAAACATGATTCCTTCCTGCTTAAGTTGCTTGTGGGCTAATGACTCATTGACCCACAAGAAAGAAGCAGGGAGGAATCATGTTTTCAGATGTTAAAAAATGACGGATATTCAATATAGCAAATATATAGCACTATTTGCGAAATAGCGAAGTTGCAATGTTCGCTATTTGAATATTCGCGCTCAACACCATACATTATTAGTATAGCAAAGATAGACAAAACCATCAGGAACTTTATTTCACTATTTTGGATCTACTTCTGATGAAAACACCATTAAAGTAATCTTCAACTCACACAAGAGCATTATAACAGCCTACAAAGCTGATAGCTGTCTCAATGAAACATAAATGCTAGTTTTCTGTCAAAAAGATCAAGAGAAACTTGCCTTACTTGGTTGACTTGCTTTAAGGGTTACTCTTTGGGAGTGCTCTTTATCATTAGGGAGACCAAAAATAAGCATGATCATTTTATGCCAAGCAATACTACTCTTGATTTCTTGGAAGAGTAGATGGAAATTACATATCTTAATTCAGCTGGCATGAGAAAAAATTGCTTTCTTTTAAGTTTTGGAAGAAAAGCTAATTTGAATATATTTCTCAGAAAGCTAAAAGTATGCAAATTAGCTCACCTGACATAAAAAGAAAAGGGGATATCCTATCTAATGCCAGATCATCTGGCCCACAATACTGCGCACACATACTCGGCATACCATAGGCTCTCCATAATGAAAAAGAGTACCCCTTAGACAACGCATATATATTGTTGATAAACATATGTTTGTGTATTAGGCTTTCTCGTTGGTTCATCATAAATCGATTTGTGCCCGAACTGAATTTTTCTAAAAACTCAGCGAACTTCAAATAACGCAAATCTTGCCTGGTTCATTCATCTCTTCACCAGACTCTACATGTTCTTGCCTTCACTTTATCTACTTTGATTTTGCTCAATCCTTAAAGCATATCATAACTAGTGATGAGCGGCAGGGCCCATATTTGAATTTGCAATATTTCATGAATATTTGGGCGAATATTCGTCATATATTCGCAAATTTCGAGATAATTTTCTTGACTGTGAAATATCAGCAATGTAATATTTGCGTAATGCGCGCAAAATATAGGTCTGGGTCACTTTTGCTACCTTTTCCAAGCTGCTAGAGGTTTCCTGAGACTGGAGAAAATGGTTGGCATTGCAGAACATTAAAAACGGATTTATATGCAGTTAGAGTGCTCCAATATATTCATGATTGCACTAATATGCACTAATGATACAAATATTTTGGCGCAATATGTGAAAATTCACATTTTAGCAGGTCTGCATGTATGTATGGACTGCAGAACCGATCACACACCTAACACACAGCACTGCAACAGCTATGTCAGGATATAACCTACACTGACTATCTCCCATTAACTATCTGTATTCATTGTGTCATTGCTGTGCTCTGTGCTTTCCACACTACATTAGATAGATAGCTTATATATATATATATATATATATATATATATATATATATAAAACTATCTATCTAATGTAGTGTGGAAAGCACAGAGCACAGCAATGACACTGCTGTCTCTCTCAGAACTTTAATAAACTGTAGAAAATGGCTGCTGGGGAGGTTCTTATATAGTAAGGCGTGGGCAACTGTCCTATTAGTTGCTAGGGATGTTGCTAAGCTCAGACAAAAACATTGCAGCCTTTTCATTGGCCCACAAGCAAGAAGGGAGGTTACTGATGGAAAAAAAAAAAAACGAAAATATTCGAAATTATGAATATATATCACTATATTCTAAATATTCGCAAATTCTCGAAGTGCCGATATTCACAATTAATATTTGCGATTCGAATATTCGCGCCCAACACGAATCATAACTAGCACCTTAAAGACTTTGATGTTGTGCATATTGTTGCTATGTATTTTTATTTAGAAAAATCCTAATTCCATTGGTCCCTTTTGTTTTTTATGATTATTATAATGTATAGGTGTATATAAAACATAAAAATTAAAATATGCATTACTAAATCTATGCAATCTAATAATTTAACTGTGTATTATTTCAAGAGCTCTCCTTACATTTCAGGTTTAATATATCTTTACATTCCACGTAAACTAATTCCCCAAATGCAGCAGGGAGCAGGGGCTTGGCTCTCATATGAGAGCCACGCTGCTGCTCTAACAGACTGGACCTGCAAGAGTGCTGTTAAACTCTTTATATGAACCCCAGAGATGGGGGAGGTGAAGGCTCTCTCTAATATACTTCTTCATAGCGCTGCGCTCTGGACCAGATAGGCTGTAAATACATCCCTTAAGCAATCTAGACCCTGCAACTAAATCTATAGTGCAGTCCTAGGGTCTAGTGGGAGTAAGAGTCTCGAACTCGGACGTGGAAAAAACATCTCAGAACTCATCAATGTACGGAGAGACCGAAATAGAATCGGAGGAAACCCCTGCCTGGACAAGGGTCAAACAGGAGTTACAATTGGGACCCAATTTTTCTAACTCACCCATGGTCCAGTTTATGACTGGGTTGTGTAGTTTTTGCCAAGGCATCCCTAAGACCACTGCTACGGGCAGATTTTTGAAGAATAAAAAACTAACACTGACAAACTCCTACCGACAGGGTTATTTCAGGAGTACAAAGCTTGACAGTTCCTCCCAGCAAGGGAGTGGAGTCAATGGCGACAATATAGAAAGGAGTAGACAAATCCAACATGGGTATTCCCACCTGTACTGCAAACTTAAGATCCATAAAACTAAAGGCAGAACCAGAATCAATGAAAGCTCTACCTGACCCCTTGATGGTCTCAAATGCAACAGAAATGGGTGTCATAACTTCTTTCTTACCACCTCCAAAAGTATCTTGTCTTTAGCTCCCTCAAACTTGGGCGCTCTTCCGGAAGGAGGACTCTTGGGACATTGACGAACCCAATGTTCGGAGTCGCTGCAGTAGAAACAGGTGCCCCGTCGGCGACGTTGCTCTCTGAGTCATACCGAGCTGCACTGGTTCGTCCATCTGTGCCTCCAACTTAAGTCCCGCCGGAATGGGTTGAGCTTTGGAAATACCCTGTGGAGAAAACAGATGTTCCCACTGTCTCTCCCTAACACATCTGTCCAATCTAATGGCCAAGGTCATGGTCTCCTCTAAGGTCTCAGGACAGGGCTAGCATATCCTTAAGATTCTCAGCCAGGCCTGACCTGAACTGACTCTTAAGCGCCGGTTCATTCCAGCCGTACGCACCATTTACGGAACTGGGTGCAGTAGTCCTCAACTGGCTGATCACCCTGAGTGAGAGCCTTGAGGTGCGACTCGGCTACGAACGCTCTGTCGGTTTCATTGTACAGAACCCCCAGTGCTTGAAAAAATGCATCAACGGATCTAAGGCAAGGAGAGTCAGGAGGCAAGGAGAATGCCCACTCCTGCGGGTCCCCCTGGAGGAGGGGGATAATTATTTCGACCCTCTGTTGACGAATGAGGCCGCAAGTGAAAATATAGCTTAAAGCTTTCCTTGAAAGCCAAGAAGTACTTGCGGTCTCCAGAAAACCGATCCGGCAACTTGACATGAGGTTCTGCCTGCAGAGCGGTCGGAGAAGATATTGGGAGCATCCGAGTGGATTCTTGGACCAGTAACCTTTCTCACAGTTCCTGAACGATTTGCTCCACGTTTTGTACATGGTCAGTAAGATTTTGTAAAGGGTCCATGATGATATAGAGGCCTGTGATTCTGTCACGGTCATGTTCACGCACACACAGGGAGGAAGGGTAGTGACCACTGTGCTCCACCCTCACCCCTGGCCCTGCCTACTTGCCACACAAGTACTGATGACAGGGGACAACTGGACGGAAGTCCCTAGCTTAAAATACGTGCTGGAAGGACAGACAAGACAAACAACGGATAGTAAACGGACCAAGCCAATACAGAGAGGGTGACAAAGTACAAATGGAGAAAGCAGCAAATGGTCAGGGGAAGCCGAGGTCAAATACCAGGAGAGTAAATCAGTACCAGAGGAATAAACGCAAACAGGTCAGGTCACAAGCCGAAGGTCACGTCTAGAACTAAGGAGCAAACAGTAGCAGGTCAAAAACAGGCACGGGTCAAAATCCAAATAGCACTGGGAACAAAGCAACAACTAGCCTTGGACTATGAATCACAGGCAACCTGTGGCTAGTAGGTTGCTTGTTTAAATAGTGAAGAGCAGAGGTCATGTGACATGGCCAGCGCCACATGACCTCCCCCCTGTGTGTAGCCGAGCGCTGAGTGGCCATCTCGGCGCTCAGCCCCTTTGAGTGTAGCTATGGGGACGGGGGACGCCGGCTGCATAGAGAGGAAGCATGCGGCCGGGCGCGCTCTGCCCCCTGTTACCCCGGCAACCAGGATGCCGAGCGGCTCCCTGTTCGGCGCAACAGAAGAACACGGCAAGCGGGACTGCTGCCGTGTGATCCCAGGATGCCTCGGCGCAGGATGGGAGAAGCATGATGCCGGCGCCCTGTGATACTAACTTTTGCATTGGCATCTGATTATTACATTTAGTATAATTTGCATTCATAGAAATGCATTTCTTCTTTTCATTTTCATATTATTTTCACCAGTATGAACTTTATTTATTTATTTATTTTTTACAGTTTCTTTCAATTTATGCTAGACAGTGTGTATATGCAGGAACACACAAAATAATTATTTGAAAATGTATTGCATTGCATAACAATGGAGACTTTGAATATATTTTTAAATTACTTGAAACTGAATGTGTTCTAGTTAGCGGGGAACAGTTATAAGGAGTTTCATTAAAATCAATAAGACTACTTATTTCAATTTTTGTGTTCAGGAAATTAGATTAGCTTATTTTACTTATCCCAGTAATTGCCTTCAATTCAGTTTTTAAACAGTGTATATAACTTTTTTTTTACATGTAGATTTGGGAGATGCTTTAGGAAATTATTTTTTAAGGTCCAATATACAGTATGTGCCTGTATACTGTACTTCAATATGATAAATACAAAAACCTAGACAGAAACTAGGAATATTTGTAACTGAGCAACATGTCATTTTTTTAACAAATAATTTCTTGGACATGAAAGTCATTTAATTATTACCTGTCACAAAGCTCCATATTTTGAGCTAATGAAACATTTATCAGCTATGCCCTATTGTCTGCCTTGGCTGCCACTGAAGTATCTCCCAGGGTTAATAGTCTGCTTGGCTTGATGTTGCAAGAAAAAAGTAGCTAAATGGCTACATATCTGCCACTCCAGATCATTGTCAGGGACCAGATAAGGGCATCACACACACTAAAAATCTTTATGACAAAACCAACAGTGAACACAAAATGAAAAATTGGCGCAACGTGAAAGTGAAAGTAGGTAAGGAAGAAAGCTAATGTGAAGTTAAGGCTGTTGCACAGCCTGTTGGATGAGGCGCCAAAGTCATGTAAAAGACTGTGCCTTTACATAACTTTGGTGCTTCCCCTGGTAGTGCAGTTGGGACTTAAGACCAGCATGAAACACGCAGGTCTTAATATATATATATATCCCTTAATCAGCTACAATTTACAGGTAACTAAAACCCCTCTGCAAACTATTCATTAAACTCTAATTTTTATAAGTTCAGCTTGTAGCTCACTACATAGAATTTTTTTGGGGAGAAATTGTGTTAAAACAATTGCAAAAATGGTAATGTAAAAACAGAAATGAGTGCTACATTTGTTATTAATAGAATAATACAAAGAGGCAATGTTATTTATTTCATAAAAAGTACTGTTTAAATATTGTATTTGTAATTGCCTTATTATTAAAAATATATAGGCCATAGGACTAGCAATAATCCTTTACTGAGAGCCATTATGTAATATTGGTTTTAGGTCTCCGCCACTTACTGCAGAGCTCCTCCTATTCTCATCAATGGGAGCAGCACTGCAGTTACCAGCTCTGTCCACTACAAAATGGCTAGAGCTACGTACGTGGTTCCAGCACCAATTTCTTATACTGGTGCCACAAGGTAACAACTAGAGATGAGTGAATCAAATCCGAAAACAAAGTGGAATTCGATCCGAATTTCCTCGTGCTGTGTGAAATTTAACCTGAAATAGTATTTTTTTTTTAAATGCCTCCTCCATTTGTTCGCGATGGGCCGCCAGCCTCCATCTTGCTTTAAGATATCCGCCAAAATCTTGTGCGGCGCAAGATTACATCATCACGCCAACCGGTCAGCGTGATGACGTAATCTCACGTCGCACAGGATTTGGGCCGAGATCTTGAAGCAAGATGGTGGCGGCCGGCCCGTCACGAGCAAATGGAGGTGGTAAGTTTGGTAAAAAAAAAATTTATTGTGAATTTTAAACTCAGATGCCGTGATCCTGTATGAACGCGACATCTGAGGGGTACAATGATGGAGGCGCTCTCTGTCATTGCACCCGCTACTTACAAAAAATGCACTTTGTGACTAAGTAATTTGTCACGAAGCAAATGTTTTTGTGAAGTTCGGTGAATCAGCCGAATCGAACTTTTAAGAAATTTGCTCATCTCTAGTAACAACTGATCCGTGGGGATGCCAGAAGGCTTAGTGACAACAAAACAAGTGGAAGCTACAAATTTTTATGATTTAAAAAATATATATAGATAGTAACATGGAGTAATTAATAATTTAACAAACATTCTTTAAAATATGTTTAACATAAAATACATGTATAAAATTTAAACAGTGGATCATACTATTAAGACACATTCACTTTAACACACTCATAAAACACCATTAAAGGGATTTCTTTATCTTAAAAATTGGCTACAAATGTAAACCAGGTACATATTTCATTCTCAACCTATCCCACATTAATGTTTCTGTGGTCTGCCTATACTTGACCTCGAATCTGACAACAAAACTCATTGTTGGCTGTAGTAAATATTATGCTGTTGCTAAGACCGGTTGGGTATGTGCCTCCTATTTGCTGTTTATAGCCATATGCTAGCTATAGTATTTATGAGTGGGCTCCTAGGTCCTGTACGCCTTTCACATATGCAAAATGTTGTATGTACATGAATATAGTTTCATTGATAGAATAATGTACATTTTCTCTATTTCCACAGGGATTATGTTTAATCTTCACTTTTCATTGGCTTTTAAAACACATAAAAGAAACAAGGCTTGCCAATATTGGAGTTATCATGAGAATGGTTTCTTTCTTGATTATGGCTTTTTCAAGTACAAAGTGGATGGTGTTTTTAGGTAATAGCTTTTTAACATACTTTACTGCAAACCATATTGTACGTATCTTTTTATTGAACATGTGGGTTCAAAGGCAGGTTTATATGGCCCAATTGTCAGGCCGATTTATTGAGAAGGAACAGTACTGTGAATGCTCTTACCAGATAATAGGCCAGTGTAAATGTGTTGCTGATCACCCGATAAACGTGCAAAATGCTTGTTCATTAGGTGAAATGATCAGTCATGCAGCACATTTTAAACCATCTTTTCTGGGCAGCAGGTTGTACTGTGTAAACAGTGATCTGCTGTCCAGAAACAATAAATCTGCATGTGAAATTTTCGGTTGAAATTTAACAATGAATGATTATTTTAACTGACCTTGTCAACAACTTTTCAAACCAGCAGTCATATCTTTGCACACTTTTACCCAGGAGGCATTGGCTGTAGAACTCTACACCAGCTAGATCTCAAAAGCATCTCAACAAGCTGGAAAGTACTTTTTGCTTTACAGACTAGGTTGTCTGATATCCTTAATATTGTTTCTGAGTTCTTTACTGGGTTAGACTTTAGAAAACCACTTTAAAACATGAAACCGCTTTCAAGTTTTAAAGTGGTTTTCCACTTTAAAAATCAACTACCTAACTAACTTTGGCTCATCAAAGCTCATACATTCTAATACTGTACGAAGACGGATCTCCGTACAGTATTGTTTCAAAGTTTTGAACGAAGCGACTTCAGATGAAGCATCCAAAGCTCGCTTCGCTCAACACTTGTAGCTACCTATAAATGGCACCAGAGAGACAATTTTCTTTCTACTGGAGGAGACCTAATTTGCACACTTTTTCCTGGGAGCGTTGCTTGTAAGGATCCCTACACTATGGATCTCTGAAAGGAGAATCAATGCCTTCTAAGATTTTAGTATACTTTAAAAAGAAAGTATGTGTTGTGTTACTGTATGTCTTTCCAAAGTCTTGGGCCACTTTTCCACTATAATAAAACTTTAAAGCAATAAAGTTATAATAGCTTTCTGATGTTCGTTGATGTCAAATCTTTAATTTTTATGGCCTCTTTTTACTATATTAAGGCTGGTTAATGGTGGGTGAATTTATGACAGTACATTTTAAACATGGTGCTTCTTTTAAGGTGGTAATCATTCTTTTAGCGTCTCTCTTAAGCATTTGTGCTGACATCAGCTTTATGACAATGTATCATTGTTTCTCAATCATGAATATTGCTGAGTTGATAATCAGTCTAGCCAATAAAATGAAAATATGACCTTGTGTAAGAGAAATGTGTGCTGAAAAATGTAAAATTTTGTGTAATATTGCACTATACCAAATGGATCACATCATTTTTAGCATATACATATTAAACTTAATTACTAAAACTGTATGGCTGTAAAATAGCTCACATTTCACATACATAATTTTAAAGGAATTGTGTCACCAAAAATCTTATCTTCCAGTTAAAACCAGATAGTGGCACATCTCCTTTTTATGTAATTTGTTTTTATATTCTGATTACAGATTTTTTTGAAAGCAGACATCTTGCCTGAGCTGTTCTTAACAGCATTTACACAGCATGAAAGAAAGGCTTTACGGCAGCCCCATGGGCCATAGACCCAATGATCCGGAGAGGACCTAGGCATGCTCTGTGACCTGTGTAGAGGTCATTGTACAAGGTGGACCTGTGTAGAGGTCATTGTACCTATTGTGGATACTGTCTTATCTATACACAGAGGTGATATCTCCTTATCATTACAGGCAGGTTTAGAATAATATATAGCTTCAGTAAAGTGATCTATAGAGACTAAGAAGTGGCACCTCTTATTAGGCTTAGTGGCCAGAGCGAGAACTGCATGATTTAATATTTTTTGTTTACATATAGATGTTGACATGGAAAATGTAAAATAACATTATCAAAAATTCTTTAAAAAAAGGTTAAACATAAAAACTTGATTTAAACAATAGGTCATTTTCTGATCACACACTCCCTTCAAGAGAAACATCCTGTTTGTAGAATTTAACACATTACATCATATACTTTGCTACTGCAAAACTCAGGAGTAGCACAAAAGACACAGTTGTTAAATTAGAAAATACATTATTAAATAAAGAATACAAATAATATTGAGCAGTTTGTTAAAAACAACTTCCATTATTTCTGAATTCAGTAATTTGCTAAATATTTTAAATAGTTTTAGCATTGTGAATAATGGCAACTTATATTTATTGTTGTTAAATTATTTTATATTGCTTTGTGTCTCCCACAGGTGGTATAATATATGCTCCAAGTGGATATACTATAGCAGTTCTGCGATCTGTATCCTCGAAAATTGCGTATCCAAATGAACAAGGTAAAATAAAATGCAACATAAAACATGTAGTTTATATTGTTTTCTACATGATTTCGGAGAGAGAAGGAAATACTATTGTCTTGTCTTAATATGATGCCTTTGTGCAACCTTTTGCTTAGTCACATAAATAAATAGATTTATATCCTATTGATTGAAATGCAGACATTATCACTCTTAGGGCTCATGCACACGGCCGCTGCCCTGCCTTTCCATGCATTGGGGACTGCTATTTCCATTCCCTAATGCACGGGCCAAATCTGTGCGGCTGACCCGTTTAACTTGAGGGGGTTCGTGATTAGACATGTATGTTCTATTTTGTTTGTGGTGCGGAGGCATCGAAAGAAACCCCACAGAAGCACTCTGTAGTGCTTCCGTGGGGTTCTGTGCCTCCGTTCCACACCTTCCAGATTGGGGACCAATTCAAGTGAATAGATCTGCATCCGCGATGCGACGCAAAAACGGCTGAGGCGGGCAATATGGGCCCAGCCGGCACACATTCGTGTGCATGAGCCCTTACACTTATTTATGTTTAAAGGCTTTGCAAACTACTGCAAATAAATGTTTTATTGCTCAAATGTATCTAAAATAAAAATAAAAATATGTGCTACTTTTGCATATACAGCGCACACAGCATTCACCCTACCACAGGACAATGACCCAAAGCACAGCACCAAATTATAAAGGACCTATTTAAGGTCAGTCTAAGGCTAATCTGCAACTCACGACCACACTACATTAAAACCACAAATGTCCAATGACGGTCACAATCATAAGGAATAAGGTTGTGTAGAAACAGGTTTGGATATTTGTCGACTGTCATGTTGTGGTCACAGTAAATTGTAGCTTGCAACAAAGCAACTAGATTTGATGCACTAGTGGAACAATGTGGCCTTACCTTGTATGACTAGAAGGAGCTGTGTGGCCTTAGCCATAGTCAGCTGGTATTCGGTCTGTAGTGGGTTGACCAGAACAATCCCCAGTTCTTAATCCTATTGAGCTGTTGTAGGAACACCTTGGCCAGCAGGGAGTACCTAGTACAAAAGAATTTCCATAAAGCAAATACAACTTGTGAGAAGAGCTTTGGGGAGCATGGGGTCACATTTCTGCAGATTAACTCAACAAATTAACAACTAGAGTGTCAAAGGTCTACAAGGCTGGACGTGTAGGATGGATCATTATTTAGCAAGGCAATACATTGTTTCTCTTTTCAAGCAACACTTATCGTGTCTCATCTTGTTGCCTATATAATATTTCCTATCTATTTAGCTTTTTTTTTTATAAAACTTTGGGGCGGATTTGCTAATACTAAATCTAAGATGTAGACTAAAGGTGGCAATGCGCATTGGTGTAAGGATTATCAAAATGATAGTCATAGTCTGAAAAGAAGTTGGCCATGCTTGCAATTGTCGTCTGATAGACAGACAAAAGAGCTATCGTTCAAAGAAACATACAGAAAATATATCTCTGGGTCATCAATGTTTTTATCACAACATATAATTATGTTGTGGTGTGGCAAAGGATAAATATCTTATTTATGTGATGTTTTATTTGTGATGCTTTGCTGATAATTTATTTAGTTTTATTGTGAATTTCATATTCACTAGTCTCATATATTTGTGAATTGACCATATTGGGGGCTAGCTCTGGTGGGGAGGGTAAGGCCACTGCATATACTGCTGGAGTAACCCTCCTGATGTGATATGTTTTAAATTGTTTTTGACATGTTGTTATTAGGGTTGAGCGAACCCGAACTGTAAAGTTTGGGTTCGTACCGAATTTAAGGATTTTTGGATCCCGGACCCGAACATTTCAGTAAAAGTTTGGGTTTGGTGTTTGGCGATTTCTTGGCACTTTTTGAAAGGCTGCAGAGCAGCCGATCAACAAACGTTTAACTTGTTTGCCCTTAGAAGCCATTACAGCCATGCCTACTAATGGCATGGCTGTGATTGGCCAGTGCAGCATGTCACCCAGCCTCTATATAAACTGGAGTCACGAAGCGCTGCACGTCACTCTGCTCTGATTAGTGATGCTGCTGCTGGGAGGGAGAGAATAGGACAGAATCTTTAATCAGAAGTGCTTGTTAACTCAGCTGTCTACCTACATTTTGTTTTGTGGGTGCACAATGTTTTTACCCTGCCCTGAGCCCAGTGACCAAGAAAAATAACTTTTATCCATCTGTTAGTTAGGTGGGCGGCGGCTGCCATTTTATGCAAGCTCAGTGCACCAGCACTGCATCTGTGCTTTTGTGACATTGAAATCCAAGCTTGAAATACTGCAATAATAATCTAGGTTTAAAAAAAACACCAATTTTTGGCAATATCCTACATCTGGTGCCTTTGCAGCATTAGTCAGTGTGCAATTTAAGCTAGAAATACAGCTATAATTTTCTGGGTTTTAAAAAACACCCTCTTTGGGCAAAATAGTTCATGTTACAGCCCTTGCTGCATCTGTACGTGTGAAATTCAAGTGTTATACACTGCTGTCATATTCTGTTATTTAAAAAAAAAAAACACCCATTTTGCCAAAATACTTAATTTGCAGCCCTGTCTGCATCTGTCAGTGTGAAATTCAAGCGTTATATACTGCTGTCATAGTCTGTTATAAAAAAAAACACCCTTTTTGGGCAAAGTACTTAATATTGCAGCCTTTGCTGCATCTGTTATTGTAAAAACGAGCTTGAAATATTACAATAATAATCTGGGTTTAAAAAAACACCAATTTTGGCAATATCCTACAATATCCTGCACTAACTATTATCCCTGGGCGCCACTCCGTTCTCCCGGTATAGGCTCCGATATCTTCAGATTTTTGGCTCAACTGGGAGGAGCCTGCTGGCGTCTCCTTCTCCCAGCTCATAGCTTGGGAGAAAAAAAAAGGGATCCGCAAAACACGGACACCGGCAATGTGCTTTCCGCATTTTGCGGATCCGCACATTGCCAGAACTATATAGAAAAAGCCTTTTCATGTCCGCAATTGCGGACAAGAATAGGGTATGTTCTATAGGCTCTACAAAAAACAGTGTTCGCCCGATCAGGCCTGATCTTGTGCGCACACTTGCGTTCAGTCTGCCCCACCGCAGACTGTAAAATCGCTGCGGCTCTATAAAGATCACTTTTGAGAGGCATGGCGAGTTCATAGAAGATTTTTTTTTGCTACAAGTTAGCGGAATTTTTTTTTTTTTCTTACAAAGTCTCATATTCCACTAACTTGTGACAAAAAATAAAATCTTACATGAACTCACCATACCCCTCACGGAATCCAAATCATAAAAATGCCCTGTGAAAACCTAAAGGAATTTGGGCCACTTTGCGCATCTTGGCTGCAAAAAAGTGTCACACATGTGGTATCGCCGTATTCAGGAGAAGTAGGGCAATGTGTTTTGGGGTGTATTTTCACATATGCCTATGCTGGGTGAGAAAAATATCTCAGTAAATTGACAACTTTGTATGAAAAAATGTTAAAAAAGTTGTCATTTACAGAAATATTTCTCACACAAAGTATGGGTATATGTAAAAATACACCCCAAAACACATTGCCCTACTTCTCCTGAGTACGGTGATACCACATGTGTGACACTTTTTTGCAGCCTAGGTGTGCAAAGGTGCCCAAATTCCAATGAGTACCTTTTAGGAGGGCATTTTTAGACATTTGGATTCCAGACTTCTTCTCGCGCTTTATGGCCCCTAAAATGCCAGGGCAGTATAAATACCCCACATGTGACCCCATTTTGGAAAGAAGACACCCCAAGGTATTCCGTGAGGGGCATGGCGAGTTCATGTAAAATTTTATTTTTTGTCACAAGTTAGTGGAATATGAGACTTTGTAATAAAAAATTTATAATCAATTTCCGCTAACTTGTGACAAAAAATAAAAACTTCCATGAACTTACTTTGCCCATCAGCGAATACCTTAGGGTGTCTACTTTCCGAAATGGGGTCATTTGTGGGGTGTTTCTACTGTCTGGGCATTGTAGAACCTCAGGAAACATGACAGGTGCTCAGAAAGTCAGAGCTGCTTCAAAATGCGGAAATTCACATTTTTGTACCATAGTTTGTAAATGCTATAACTTTTGTGCAAACCAATAAATATACACTTATTGCATTTTTTTTTTAAATCAAAGACATGTAGAACAATAAATTTAGAGTAAAAATTATATAGAAATGGAGTTTTATTTGAAAAATTTTGCAACAGAAAGTGAATTTCAATTTTGATTAATATCAAAAAAAGTAAAAATGTCAGCAGCAATGAAATACCACCAAATAAAAGCTCTATTAGTGAGAAGAAAAAGAAGTAAAATTCATTTGGGTGGTAAGTTGTATGACCGAGCAATAAACCGTGAAAGTAGTGTAGTGCAGAATTGTAAAAAGTGATCTGGTCATTAAGGGGGTTTAAGCTAGGGTGGCTGAAGTGGTTAAAGGAAGTCTGTCACCTCCATATGGCTATATACAGTGCTTACATGGCTCTGTAGCACACCTATTCATGATTGTAACAGTACCTTTGTTCTTTTCTTTAGACTTGCATCAGCGGGAAAAACAAAGTTTAATTCATATGCAAATAAACACTCGCAAGTGCCCAGGGGCGGTGTTCAGTGTGAAAGTGCCCAGGCTGCTCTGCCTTCTTTTCACTGTACTCCTTCCCAGTCTCCGCCTTTGCCCGCCCTCCAAGTATCTTGCCTCATCGATAGGTCCGAACTTGGAGGGCGGGCAAAGGAAGAGGCTGGGTAGGAGTAAAGTGAAAAGAAGGCAGAGCAGCCTGGGCACTTATACACTGAACGCCTCCCCTGGGCACTTGCAAGTGCTCATTTGCATATGAATTAAACTTCGTTTTTCCTGCTGGTGCAAGTCTAAAGAAAAGAACAAAGGTACTGTTAAAATCCTGTATAGGTGTGCTACAGAGCCACGTAAGCACTGTATATGGCCTGTGTATGGACTTCCTTTAAGCTTGAAATACAGCTATAATTTTCTGGGTTTTATAAAACACCTTTTTTAGGCAAAATACTCAATTTTACAGCCCTTGCTGCATCTGTACGTGTGAAATTCAAGTGTTATATACTGCTGTCATATTCTGCTAGTAAAAAACACCCTTTTTGGGCAAAATACTTAATATTGCAGCCTTTGCTGCATCTGTGATTGTTAAAAACAAGCTTGAAATTGTCAGGCTTTTAAAAAACACACATTTTTGGGAATAACCTCCATCTTGGGCCTCTGCCGCATTAGTCAGTGTGCAATTTAAACTAGAAATACAGCTCTAAAATTCTTGGTTTTAAAAAACACCCATTTAGGGCAAAATATTTAATTTGCGGCCTTGTCTGCATCTTTCAGTGTGCGATACATGCTTTAGATACTGCTGTACTATTCTGGTATTAAATAAACACCCATTTTGGGCAAAAATCTTAATTTGCGGCCTAGTCTGCATCTGTACGTGTGAGATACACCCTTTAAATACTGTTGTTCTATTCTGCTATAAAAAAAAACATTTTGGGCAAGATCCTAAATTTGAGAAATATGAGAAGTGGCCCCGGTCGTGGTGCTGCTGGTGGAGCTCCTGTTGCAGGGAGATGATGTGGTTGATTTATGCCAGCTACACGCACAAGTGAAACACCTTCCTCAGGTGCGAGTAGGTGACAGTACCTGCAGCGGTATTTGGTCGGGCCTAATGCGACTCTACGAATGGTGAGGCCAGAACAAGTACAGTGGATAGAAGATTGGGTTGCTGACAGTGCCTAACAGTTCCTTCATATTGTCTCCCACCCAGTCTCCTGCTGAAAGACCACGGTTGGCACCTGCAGCCCATGTCCATCAGTCTTTCACCTCACCCCCTTGCAAATCAGCCAAGCAGTCTGAGCCCCAAGTCATGCAGCAGTCTCTTGTGCTGTTTGATGACTCTGTTAGCAGGGTTTTCCAGGGCAATCCACCTAGCCCTGCCCCAGAAGTGGAAGAGATTGAGTGCACAGATGGCCAACCACTTATCTTTCAAGATGAGTACATGGGAGGACCATCACAGCATGTCTCGGATGATGACAAAACACAGGTGCCAACTGCTGGGGCTTTCAAAAGTGTGCAGACCGACAAGGAGGGCAGGGGTGAAGACTGGGTGGAAGATGATGTGGAGGACGATGAGGTCCTCGACCCCACATGGAATCAAGGTCATGCAAGTTACCTGTGTCGTTCGGAGGAAGAGGCGGTGGTCGCACAGAGCCACCAGCACAGCAGGAGTAGAGGGAGCAGGTTGCAAAAGCGGAGTAGTCGTCCCTTAGACATTAGGCCTGCTACTGCCCACCGCAGCAAAGGACCAAGCACACCAAAGCCAGCTCCAAGGAGTTCCCTGGCGTGGCAGTTCTTCAGACAATGTGCTGACGACAAGACACAAGTGGTTTTCACGCTGTGCAATCAGAGCCTGAAGAGAGGCATAAACGTTCTCAGCCTGAGCACAATCTGCATGACCAGGCATCTAAGTGCAAAGCACGAGCTGCAGTGGAGTAAACACCTCAAAAACCAAAAAAGGTCTCTGGCTCCTCCTGCTTCCTCTTCTGCTGCAGTCTCGGCCTCTTCATCCACCTCTGGAGTGACAGTGCTACCTGCCACCCCGCAAACAGAGGATCTGCCAGCAACACCGCCACCACTGTCACCAAGCATCTCCACAATGTCCCACGGAAGCGTTCAGCTCTCCGTCTCCCAAACACTGGAGCAGAAGAGGAAGTACACCCCTACCCACCCATGATCCCTGGCCCTGAATGCCAGCATTTCAGAACTACTGTCCTTTGAAATGCTGTCATTCCATCTAGTGGAGACGGAGAGCTTTAAAATCCTTATTGCGGTGGCTGTCCCACAGTAGGTCGTGCCCAGCCGCCACTACTTTTCCAGGCGTGCCATCCCTTCCCTGCACAACCAAGGTGTGCTCTGTGCACTGCCATCTGTGGCAAGGTACACCTCACTACGGATACGTGGACCAGTAAGCACGGTAAGGGACAGTGGCGACTCTAGGAACAATATATAGGGGGGGCACAAAGATACCACAGTCAAAAATGGGGGGGCAAAAACAAAATAAGTATATAGAAATAAGATTACAAAATACTAGAGAGTTGCGGTATGCAGGGATACATTTATAATAAAACAATTTACTTACAAAAGAAGCTATTCAGTCGTCTGCTGTGCCGTCCTCTGCTTGCTTCCGCGGATTCTTTCCCCTTCTTTCTGTCTCTCGTCAGTGCACAGGCGCACTGTTATGGTGGATCTGTGGAAGACACACTGTTATGGGGGCATCTGTGGATGACACATTATGCCTCTCATTAGCCCTCATTATGCCTCTCATTAGCCCCCATATCAGCCCTTATGCCTCATTAGCCCCCATTATTCTTCATATTAGCCCCATTATGCCTCATTAGCCCACATTATGCCTCATTAGCCCACATTATGCCTCTAATTAGCCCCCATTATGCCTCTTATTAGCCCCCATATGCCTTCAATTAGCCCCCATATGCCTCCTATTAGCCCCCATATGCCTCCTATTAGCCCCCATATGCCTCCTATTAGCCCCCAATTAGCCCCCATATGCCTCCAATTAACCCCATATGCCTCCAATTAGCCCCATAGACCCCATATGCCTCCAATTAGCCCCCATATGGCTCCAATTAGCCCCCATATGCCTCCAATTAGCCCCCAATTAGCCCCCATATGCCTCCTATTAGCCCCCAATTAGCCCCTATATGCCTCCAATTAGCCCCTATATGCCTCCAATTAGCCCCCATATGCCTCCAATTAGCCCCCATATGCCTCCAATTAACCCCCATATGCCTCCAATTAGCCCCATAGACCCCATATGCCTCCAATTAGCCCCCATATGCCTCCAATTAGCCACCAATTAGCCCCCATATGCCTCCTATTAGCCCCCAATTAGCCCCTATATGCCTCCAATTAGCCCCTATATGCCTCCAATTAGCCCCCATATGCCTCCAATTAGCCCCATAGACCCCATATGCCTCCAATTAGCCCCCATATGCCTCCTATTAGCCCCCATATGCCTCCTATTAGCCCCATATGCCTCCTTTTAGCCCCCAAATATGCCTCCTATTAGCCCCCAAATATGCCTCCAATTAGCCCCCAAATATGCCTCCAAATGCCCCCATATGCCTCCAATTAGCCCCCAAATATGCTTCCAATTAGCCCCCAAATATGCCTCCAATTAGCCCCATATGCGTCTAAATGCCCCCATATGCCTCCTATTAGCCCCATATGCCTCCTATTAGCCCCCAGCAGCCACATTTTTTATAAAATAAAATAAAAAAACACTTACCTCTCCTGCTCCTGGACGGACGCCGCCTGCCATTTTCTCCCTCCTCAGTCGACTGTGCTCTAAACTGGCGCGCACAGCGTGAGGTCACAGAGCGACCTCACGCTGTGCGCAGCCCTGCACAGCCGACAGCCGAGGACCAGGAAGTGGTGAGTACAGAGCGTTCACCACTTCCTGGTTCTTCGGTACTAATGAGCGCTTCCATAATGGAAGCGCTCATTAGTATTCACTCAGGGGAATCAGCGGGGGGGCACCCGGGGGGGCAAGGAACAACATAGGGGGGGCAATTGCCCCCCCTCGCCCCCCTCTAGCGACGCCACTAGTAAGGGACGTTATATCTCCATAACAGCACACTGAGTAAATGCAGTGGCGGCTGGGCCTGAGGCGGATAGCAGTTTGGCGCATGTCCTTCCACCACTGAGGATTGTAGGGCGCTTCAGTTTGCCTCCTGTTGCTTCCTCCTCCTACTCCACTTCCTCGTCCTCTACCGGCTCCTCATCCGGTCAGCGTAACACCTTCACCACCAACTTCAGCACAGCAAGGGGTAAATGACAGTAGGCAGTTTTAAAACGTATCTGTTTGGGGGACAAACCCCACACCTCGCAGGAGATGTTGATGGGCCTTGAACAACAGACTGATGAGTGGTTGGTGCCAGTGAGCATCAAGCCCGGCCTGGTAGTGTGCGATAATGGGCGAAAATTTGTAGCAGCTCTGGGACTTGCCGGTTTGACGCACATTCCTTGTCTGGCGCATGTGCTGAATTTGGTGGTGCAGATATTCCTTAAAAATTACCTAGATATGTCAGAGCTGCTGCATAAAGTGCTTGCCGTCTGTGCGCTGCTGTGTAACTTCGGCCTTCCCGCTTACCGCCTCATATGCGACATGCCCACAAGGTGGAACTCCACCTTGCACATGCTAGCCAGTCTGTGGGCGATAGTGGAGTTTCAGCTGCAGCACGCATGGGTGAGTCGCTCGGCGGAACAGCACTACTTCACCACCAATGACTGGGCCTCCACGCAAGACCTGTGTTCCTTGTTGTGCTGTTTCGAGTACTCCACCAACATGGCCAGTGCCGATAACGCCATTCTCAGCTATACTATCCCACTTCTATGCCTCCTTGAAAAAACGCAGCTGGCGATGATGAAAGAGGATGTGGCACAGGAGGAGGAGGAGGAAGAGGGATCATTTCATAGGGTTTACGGTCAGTCACTCACAAGTGGCTCCGAGGGTGGGTTCCTGCACCCACAAATGCCAGGTACACAATTGTCCAGCCAGGGCACAGTTCTGGAGGATGACGAGGTAGAGGATTAGGAGGAGGAGATGGAGGAGGAGGAATTATGTTCACAGCAGGATGGCACCCAGGCCAGCTCATGGCCATCACTGGTGCGTGGCTGGGGGTATACAGCGGACACAGACGATACACCTCCCACAGAGGACAGCTTTTCATTGCCTCTGGGCAGCCTGACACACATGAGCAAATGCATGCTGCAGTTTCTCTGCAACGACCGCTGAGTTGCCTACATTCAAACTTGTGCTGATTACTGGGTGGCCACGCGGCTGGATCCCTGTTACAAGGACAAGGTACCATCCTTAATTCCCTCATTGGAGCGTGATCGTAAAATGCGCGAGTACAAGCACACGCTGGTAGACGCGCTACTGATAGCATTCCCACCTGACAGCGGGGGCACAGTGGAAGCACAAGGCGAAGGCAGAGAAGGAGGAAGAGGTCGCCAACGCAGCTGCGTCACCACCAGCACCTCAGAAGACAGAGTTAGCATGGCTGAAATGTGGAAAAGCTTTGTCAGGATGCCACAACAACCAGCACCACCAGCTGATATGGAACATATTAGCAGGAGGCAGCATTTCAGCAACACGGTGGAGCACTATGTGTGCACGCGCCTTCACGTACTGAATGACGGGTCTGCCCCCTTCAATTTCTGGGTCTGCAAATTGGGCACATATCCTGAGCTTGCCCTTTACGCCTTGGAGGTGCTGTATTATCTGAATGTGTGTTTAGCACGGCTGGGGGCGTTATCACAAACAAGCACAGCCGCCTGTTCACAGCCAATGTGGACAAGCCCACGTTCATTAAAATGAACCAGGCATGGATCTCACAGGACTTGTGCGTACCTTTTGCAGAATAGACATGTATACCGGCCTTAACCAGCCATTTTTATACTACAGCACAATTGCTCTTTCTTATATTTTGGATATTTCACACTCTTTTGGAGTGTACACTAATAAAAATAAAAAAACAAAATAAAATCTGTGTTGGTTACCTTGTCCTCCTCCTCTGCTCCGTCCACCTACACCGCTATGTCCACCGCCTGCTCAAACTCCTACTCCATATGGACCTCCACCTCTTAAATCAAGTTTTTTTTTTTTTTGTAAGTATTTTATTTTATGTCATTCCACTAATTTGTCTGTTACATTTTGGGTGAAATTCACCAATTTTTGGGTGTGATATACCACTGCTATACCTAGTAGATAGGTATTAAAAATTCACTAATTTGTCTGTTACATTTTCGGGTGAAATTCACAAATTTTTGGGTGTGATATACCACCGCTCTACCTAGTAGACAGGTAAAAAAAAATCACTAATTTATCTATTACATTTTTAAGTGAAATTCACCAACTATTGGTGTGATATACCACTGCTCTACCTAGTAGACAGGTAAAAAAAAAAAAAAAATCACAAATTTGTGTTACATTTTCAGGTGACATTCAACAATTTTTGGCTGTGATAGACCCCTGCTCTACCTAGTAGACAGGATTATAAATTTCACAAATTTTTCTGTTACATTCTTGACTGACATGTTACAATTTTTGCTGTGACTGAACCCCTGCTCTGAATAGGTGAGAGGACCAAAATTTTTAAATATCATCTGTTCCATTGGTTGGTGACATTAACCTATTTCTGGCGATTAAAAACCCCTGATTTGCATAGGTGACAGGGACTTAAATTTCTAAAATTCATCTTTAATTGGTCCTTTCATTCGATTCTTCTGCTTCAATAACTTGTCCCACATTTCCACTTCATCCCATTTCCGCCATTGACCTCCCTTGGATGAGGTCTCCCTTTCTCACGCTCCCTCTCCGGCGTGGAACCCTGATTCCCTGATAACCATGATCAACATAGTAGGCTCAGAAAAGAACATCGAAAGTTGATAGAGAATATATGTGGACGACGTCACAGGGACGTGTGATCAGGTAGAAGTTATCTAAAGTCAACAAAGCAGCACCAGGGCCTCTCCTGGCTAACGTTTCCAAATCCAAAATACCCCAGTGACATTCCCTATAATGTTTTAATCATTCTAATAACAGGGCATCTTATGAGTCCTGAATTGTTATTTATCGTCACTACCTCCCCGAGTCGGGAGTGGGTAATTGCCGCGTGCCCCCTCCTTTCCTTCAATTCATTTGTTTTAATAGCTTCTCCCACATTTTCGCTCGATCACAATTAAATTTTATCCATTGATCTGCCTTGGATGTGGTCTCTCTTTCTCACGCTCCCTCTCCGGCGTGGAACCCTGCTTCGCTGCTAACCGTGATCAACATGGTAGGCGCAGAAAAGAACATCAAGAGTTGATAGAGCAGATATCAAATTGGATCGTGAACATCACGGGGACGTGCGACATGGTGGGGCAGTATGTTTGCACACGCCTACGCAAACTGACTGGGTCTCCAAATTGGGGCACATGGCCTGAGCTAGTCCTTTACGCCTTGAATGTGCTGGCCTGCCCTGCAGCCAGTGTATTGTCTGAGAATGTGTTTAGCATTACTGGAGGGGGTTATCACAGATTATATTTCCCAATGTTTTGGGGTGTACCCTAATTTTAAAAAAATAAAAAATGTAAAACCAAAAAGTAGTGTAGGCTACCTCCTCCTCCACCGTTGCTTTCACCTACACTAGCACATCCAGCGCCTCCTCAACCTCCTACTCCATATGGACCTCGTCCTGCTAGCCCTTTCCATGACATTTTTAGAGCCATTTTAGTTCACAAAAGTTTGGTTCCCCATTGACTTTAATGGGGTTCCGGGTTAAGTTGGGGTCCAGAACTTTTTTGTGAAGTTCGGCCAAACCCGTCAAACCCAAACATCCAGGTGTCCACTTAACTCTAGTTATTATATTAATGTTTATTTTTGTGACAGACTAAATAAAATATTTATATATTTTTTCATCTCTACAAAGGTGCAAAATTGGCTTGCTGTCACGAGGCGCTGGCTTCATGTTCTCCCTCCTCAGTGTTGCCGGTGCCCTGTGGCTAGTATGGATCGAGGACGTGCACTGCTTCCTCGTCTCCACAGCAATGGGGGGCGGGGAAGACCCGGACGCACTTACCTCCTTAGTGCGGTCGGCGTCCTCCACTCCCATGGCAACTGTAAGGAGTCCGAGCGCTGAGCTGGGCGCTCAGTTGGTTGCAGGGGAATAAGTCATGTGGCGCGGGCCACGTCACATGACTCCTCTTCCCCACTATAATTACAGGCAACCTGCTGGCCACAGGTTGCCTGTGAATAAGGTTCTATCCAGTGTACCTTAGTGTTATTCCGTGGCTTTTGACTCCTGACTGGTTTATCGTCTCCGTCCTTGCTTGCTCCTTGTGTCTGCTTTGCTTCTCCTGGTTTTTGACTTTGGCTTGTTTTTGACCCGTCTTTGCTTATCCTCTGGTTCTGTAGTTATCTCCTGGTTCTGACTCTGCTTGTTGACCATTCTATGTTTGTCTGTCTTGTTTATCCCTCCGCACTTACCAAGGCTAGGGAACGCCGCCCAGTTGAGCTCCATTACCTAGGAAGGATAGTGCAAGTAGGCAGGGATAGGGGTGTGGGTGGAGTCAGTGGTGCACCATCCCCTCCCCCTCTTTGTGACACTTGCTTTATGTGTTTCCTTCCATTTTCAGTATAATTATGCTCTTTAATTCATATGTAGTACCCTGTCTCTCTTCTTATATTGTGCTGCCTGTTTTTCATGTAGCATTGGTTTCTTAATGTTGGTATAGCATGTGCAACAGGAATCTGACACATTTTCCCCCTTTGAGTTTTCTTGAAAATTGTAACATTTCTGGAATGATTTCAAACTTTTAAACATTATTGTATAAGCTTCCATAGTAAAAGACTACATACAAATCCTGAATTGTATGATTCTGCAGTCAATCATACGCCCATCCAAAAGCATGGAAGAGATTGAACATTTTTTGCAGTTTTATATAAAAGGCCAATTAAATGGCCCATTTAAGCTAGGGCAAACATGACTCTTGAGTCACTGTTACATCATGGGAATTCTGTACCATGTTCAATGTTTCCTCGTGATATAGAACCTTGTGATTATAAAACGTTCAACCTACGGTGATTTTTGTTGGCCTTTGTTCAAACAATGCTGTTTTGGTACCACTTTTGATGATTTTTTTTAAGCCAAATTGGAATAAAAATAGTACTTCCTAAATACATATAATGTTCACAGTTTAAAGGCTGTACAAAACCATAATACCCCTGTGTTCATGGGCCCTTTAACAGATATTAGGACATAATTAAAATACTTTATATGCATTCTACACTGGTTAATAAGGGGTTATGGCTTAGCTGAAAAGGGAAGGGGGGTAAAGGGTGAGGCTTAAACACAACCACTGTTATTAAAAAGCCAAAGAATTGATGGAAATAATTGTTGTAAGCTAAGCCAACCAATATGTGGGGTAAGGTTAGATGAAAGTGTCTAAAGATAAGAAGCATCCAAATGTATTAGAGTGAGACAATGTGATTGTTTAGTCTATGCTGTCTAAATTTCTGGTAAGTATGACCCATTTTTTTTACATAGGTCTGATCATAAATAAAAACCTAATTTCATTTAAAACGAACATGCAAGAGATGATGTTTAATTGCATGTTGCTTTATGAATCAGCTTTCCTATCTAAACTAAACTATTAAGTTTATTTCCAACAGAAAAAGATTCTGATGGCAAACTTCATATTATTAGCTAGAAATTTGAGAAACCCTCATTTGTACAGAGCTCTTTCTCATTTCCAGTAAACTTATGATTTTCAGCAAGGTTAGGAAGTCAATTGCAAAGATTAATTTGCTAAATTTCCAATGAAAAATAAGTATCCCTTGGAGTGTGAGAATCGTGAATGAAATTAAAGTTCAAAGCTTTGATTCATTAAACACTACATTTGATATATTCAAAGCAATAGACTTGTTAAAAAATGATAATATAAGTTAGTTTTCAGTAATAATCACTTCAGTTTGGTGTCATATTAAAATGAATGCCTTAAATTTAAATTTAAATATTTCAATTGTGATTGTCCTATCCTATACAAACAAAATTCTTAATACTTTTTAGTGTTGAACAAATCAAAGTATCCAAAGTAGACTTTAATCTGAATTTCATAAAAAATTTGATTCACTACCAAGGCGAATTTCCTTGTGCTTTGTGGTAACGAATAGAGATAAGCAAATTGAATCAGACGAAGTGCAATTTGATCCGAATTTCAGGAAAAATTAAATTTCTCTCACGCTTTGTGGTAACGAATTGCAATTTTTCCTAAATTTCGGCTACAATGGAAATTAAACATGTGAAGACATGGGGCAAGGAACTCTGGGAAGGCGGGCTGACCCATAATGCCATGCATGCAGCCAATCAGCAGCCAGCCAGACTTGTGATGTCACAGCTCTATAAATACCTGCACCCAACTTAGACATTTTCCAGCGCTCTGAGTGCAGGGACAGACGTGAAAAGTCATTAGGGACAGCAATAGGAAAAATCTAATTGTGAAAAAGAAACCTGAAAAAACAATTTAGAAGTGCAGAGAAAGGATATGGAGGAATTATTTCACAGTATCATAATGCAGGGAGAGACATCAGAAGGTGCTAGACACAGTGCCAGAAAAGTGATTTACAAGTATAGGGAGAAATCATGTCACAGCATCTTAGTGCAGGGAGAGATGTCTGAAGACGCTAGGGACAGTGCTAGAAAAACCTAATTGTGAAAAAAAAGCAATTTACAAGTGCAGGGAAACATTATTTGGGGATCCAAATAGCCATTATATAACTTTGGCATTCTAGCAATTTGTTCTTGTTATTGGGGTGCAAGTGCTATATTTAAAAGCTTTGTGGCTTATATCTGTGGAAAAAGAAAAATATATACACATTTCACTTCTGCAGTTATTTGTGTTGAAAGAGTTTAGTACCCTATTAAGTACTAAAAGGAAAAATAAAAGTTATATGTGGTAAAAGCATTCAGAGTCCTATTTCAGTAAAAAAAAGGCAAAAAATATACGCACTTTATTGTTGGATTTATTTGTGGTGAAAAACTTTAGTGACCTATTTCAGTACAAATCAAAAAATATATACACATTTCACTTCTGTAGTTATATGTGGTGAATGTGTTCAGTGTCCTATTTCAGTACCAAAATGAAAAAAAAATATATGCACTTCACATTTATATGTGGTGAAAGACTTTAGTGACCTATTTCAGTACAAATCAAAAAATATATATATATTTTACTTGTGCAGTTATATGTGTTGAACATGTTTATTGGCCTATTTCAGTACAGAAAGTAAATTATATTCGCACTTCACTGGTGCATTTATTTCTGCTAAAAACGTTAAGTGGCTTATTTCAGTACAGAAAGTAAATTATATACACACTTCACTGGTGCATTTATTTCTGCTAAAAGTGTTAAGTGGCCTATTTCAGTACAGAAAGAAAAAAATATATGCACTTCACTGGTGCATTTATTTCTGCTAAAAGCGTTTACTGGCCTATTTCAGTACAAAAAGAAAAATATAATCTCAGTTTACTTCTGCAGTTATATGTGTTGAAAGCATTTAGTAGCTTATTTCAGTACAGAAAGAAAAAAATATATAAGTACTTTACTGGTGCACTTATTCGTGGCAAAAGCGTTTAGTGGCCTATTTCAGTACAAAAAGGAAAAATATATACGCACTTCATCGTTGCATTTCTTTGTGGTGAAAGACTTTAGTGGCCTATTTCAGTACAAAAACGAAAAAATATATATGCATATCACTTCTGCAGTTATATGTGGTGAAAGCATTCAGTGGCCTATTTCAGTACAAAATGAAAAAATATATATGCATTTCACTTCTGCAGCTATTATTATTTCAGTACAAAAACAAAATATATTCAGCGTTCACTTTTGCAGTTATATGTGGTAAAACCTTTAGTGACGTATTTTGGTAGAAAAACAAAATATATTCAGCGTTCACTGTTGCAGTTATATGCGGCAAAATCTTTAGTGATGTATTTCGGTCAAAAAAATATATATTTATTGTTCAGCGCTGCCGTAATATTTGTGGTAAAACCTTTATTCTGCTTTCAGCGCTGCAGTTATACGTGGTAAAGCCTTTAGTTGCGTATTTCAGTAGAAAACAAAAAAAATATTCTTATAAATATTTATCCTTATAAAGGAGGGGTCCACGGGTTTACAGAGCAGCGGCAGTATCAATCAGTCAGTGCGTAGTGTTGTTGGTAAAATCACCTACTCTGCGGTGTGGCAGTTTTTTGTACAGCCTCCAGAGGAGGTGAATATCGCCATATGTAGAATCTGTGGGGAGAAGGTGAAGCGTGGCCAGTGTGCCAATGTTGGCATCATGGCCCTGCGTCAACATATGCAGTGTCACCATAAAGTGGCCTGGAAGAACCGTGGCTTCGATGTGGTGGTCCAGCCTGACGCAGCAACCACTGCATCACCCAGTGGTACGCCACACCCAATTTCAGACAGTCAAGGCTCCACCACCTCAGGTGAAGGGAGCTGTCTGTCGCTCCCAATCGTCTGCTGTTCCTGATGCTCCTGCTCCTCCTACTCCTTGTCAGTCATTCCGTTAGCAATCGATCAACAAAGCAATTGCCAAGAGACAACAGTATGTGTGCACGCATCCAAAGGCGCAGAAGCTGAACGTGCTGCTGTCCAAGTTGCTGTTGCTGCAGTCCCTCCCTTTCCAAGTGGTGGACTCTGCACCTTTCAGAGAACTGATGGCTTGTGGCGAGCCGAGGTGAAGAGTCCCAATCCTTTAGTGACGCATTTTGGTAGCAAAAACAAATTTTATTCAGCATTAAGCATTGCAGTTATATGTGGTAAAGTGTTTATTGACTTATTCCAGTCAAAAAACTACATTTATTCAGCTCTCAGCACTGCAGTTATATGTGGTAAAATCGTTTTTGACATATTTCAGTCGTAAAACAAAATTTATTTAGCAGTCAGCACTGCGGTTATATGCAGTAAAATCTTTAGTGACATATCTTGATGAACTTTGCGACTCTTCTGGGCTCAAAGCTATCTTGACACTTTGTGTTCTCATTGTCAGTAGCTACTAGAGGCCTGTTCATGCCAGGCAGGTTCCCCCAGAAGTATCTGAGTCGATGAGCAGCTGATACCACACTTGCATCAATCTTGACAGGATTTGTCTCCAAGTGGAGAGAAATTGTTTTTTGGAATGCTTTCTCCATGTCGTTGAATAAACTGAAGGCTGGCGGATTCTCTCCTATCTTAGGCAACACTTAATTTTTATTATTACATTTATTAAATATTGAATATTAAATTGAACCAAAACTTGATTAAAATTATAAGAAAGTAAACTTAAATTTGCTAATATATTATCCCAATCTTCAAGGGAAATTCATGGGCAATCAATTTGCCAAGCCTTTTGTGCCGGAAAATGTGTATTATTAAATCGTGTTTTAAGCAACACTTTATAAAGTTGAGAAATTTTAACCTTCTGTTCTGTCCCATATTCCCTATAAATAAATAGACGAAGCGACCACTCTGTGGCCTCCTCATGCTGCTGCCACCTCCACAATCTCTCGTTGTCGTGCTACTCTGTGGCCTCCTCATGCTGATGATAATGGGGTGTTTTTAAGTAAAACTGATATATCTTCCAGGTTATCTATACCTGAATTGCATATAATTCAATATGAATATTTAAAATCACAAGTTCTCACCTATCCAAGGTCTACAACTGATCTCTCATGGTATGAAAAACTCTTAACTCAGATAAACCCCCCAACAAAAATAATCGCCAATGTCACGAGACATCTCAGTTAACTTGATGCACCCAACTCTTTATATTATATTAGAGCAGGGCTGGCCGAACTGTGGCTCTCCAGCTGTTGTAAAACTACAACTCCCACCATGCTTTGCTGTAGGCTGATACCTGTAGGCAGTCTGGGCATGCTGGGAGTTGTAGTTTTGCAACAGCTGGAGAGCCTCAGGTTGGCCATCCCTGTATTAGAGAATGGGAAAATGACCTAAAACTGACCTTTTCTGATACTGATATACGCTTTCTGCTAACCGCCCCCAAACAGATATCTAAATGTGTCACAATACAAGAAAACGCTTACAAAATCCTCACTAGATGGTACATAAAACCACACAAACTAAGTAAAATATATCCTCTCACTTCTAATAAATTTTGGAGATGCCTCACACATGTGGGAGACTTCCTCCATATTTGGTGGTCTTGTCCTAAAATAAAAGACTTCTGGGATGATATCTTCCTCCAGATCATGAAGATTCTACTACTATCAATTGGCAAACTCCCCCGCCTTCCAGAAATAGCCTTACTCTCCCTTTTGCCTCCTACCCTCTCCAGTTTGGAAAAAAGTTTGATAAGAATACTATTAGCATCTGGTAGATTACTCATTGCTACAAAATGGAGGTCTGGGGATATGCCTTCTAGATCTCAATGGTCTGAGAAAGTTAGTAGATAGTATTGAATAAAACTCCTTCTACCCCCTGGCAATAGTGTGAATATTAGAAGGTTAGTCATCGCTGACGTGGAGTCTCTGAGTCATAAATATCAAGGGCTGGTATTATTTGCTCAAGTTTATTCAATGTATTAAACTTCCATTACCTGGATAGTCTAGAGGAATTATTTGTTATTACCCCCCCCCCCCCACACACACACACACACAACCTTCCTTCACTCCTCTCCACCCCCATCCTCCCCTCAATTGCACCTTCCTTTCCCTTCCACCCCTTTTGTTCCCTCTCACCCCTGCCAACCAATCTCAAACTGCTATACACAAGCTATATTTGATTATGGTCTAGATAAAGGGAGGATTTCCTTAATCTGTAGAATCAGCTTAGCTATACTGACCTTATTAACTGCTATAGTTGTCAAAAAATTGACATGATGTACAATGAGATACCGTACAACAATGCAAGCTTTTTTATGTTCTAACGCTCAGATGTTACATAACTTTGGTATGACAATGGTAATGCTTTAGGTCATTGTTTCCATGTCACACTAGACCACTTTCGATATAAGTAAATCAATAAAAATAATTTTGAAAGAAAGAAAATGAATGGGACCCACTGCAAACTTGCGATTCGCAAACATTTGATCGCGTTCGCAAACCGTCCCAGCAGATGTTTGTCCATCACTAATCGTGAATATTCTAGATTTTTTTCCATCAGTACCCATAAACCCTCACTGCTTCTGGCTTGTGGGCCAATGAGAAGGCTGCAATATCTTAGACTTTAGGAGTATAGCAAATTTTTATCGCAAATTTTCCGATATTTGTGAAATATTGCAAATTTGAATATTGCCCCTGCCGCTCATCACTGATTGTTACCCTAAGGCCTCATGCACACAACCTTTTTTTTTAAGGTCCACAAAAATAGGGTCCGTAGGTCTGTGATCCGTGTCCGTTTTTTCATCCGTGGGTCTTCCTTGTTTTTTGGAGGATCCACGGACTTGAAAAAAAAAAGTCGTTTTGGTGTCGGCCTGGCCGTCCGGAGCCAGACGGATCCGTCCTGAATTACAATGCAAGTCAATGGGGATGGATCCGTTTGACGTTGACACAATATGGTGCAATTGCAAATGGATCCGTCCCCATTGACTTTCAATGTAAAGTCAGGAGTCCCTTTTATACCATCGGATCAGAGTTTTCTCCAATCCGATGGTATATTTTAACTTGAAGCGTCCCCATCACCATGGGAACGCCTCTATGTTAGAATATACTGTCGGATATGAGCTAGATCGTGAAACTCATATCCGACAGTATATTCTAACACAGAGGCGTTCCCATGGTGATGGGGGCGCTTCAGGTTAGAATATACTAAAAAACTGTGTACATGACTGCCCCCTGCTGCCTGGCAGCCCCCTGTTTTTAACTCATTGGTGTCCAGTGCGGCCGCCCCCCCTCCCCCCCTGTAGTTAGCTCATTGGTAGCCAGTGGGCCCCCCTTCCCTCCCTGATCTGTCACTTACCAGTAGGAGGAGCTCCCGGCCGGACACAGACATCGCAGCTCGCAGGTAAGTATGATGCTTCTACAAATTGCTAAGTAACCATGGCAACCGGGACTGCAGTAGCGTCCCGTTGCCATGGTTACCGATCGGAGCCCCAGCGATTAAACTGGGACTCCGATCGGTACTCTCCACTGCCACCAATGATAGGGGGGGATTTTAATTAGGAGGGGGAGGGAGGGGAGAGGGCCCACTGGCCACCAACGAGTTAACTACAGGGGAGGGAGGGGGGGGCCCACTGGACAGGATACACGGAGCTGTGTGCTGCGATTGGCCAGCACTGCAGCAAGGGACACGCCTCCTACAAAAAATCAGTCCAATACAACAGACGGAGCTGAGACACCGGAGCCTATACCGGGCAAACAGAGCCGCGCCCAGGCATACTAGTAAGTGAAGGGGGACCCCTGGGCGCCGCTCTGCCCACAGTTATAGTTAGTTTTTAGTTTGTATACGAGTGAAAGGTCCTCTTTAAAGAATTCATGGTCTATTAAAAAAAAATACGCTAGTTATTTTATTGAAGTGGTAAAAAAAAGATGACCAGATGAGTTTTAATTGTTCTGTAAGGGAAAGATCAATGCATTCTATCATTGGCATGCTATATCAGCTAGGCGAGAATAAAACAAGAAAAAATAAATAAATACAAGCTATATTTGTATTGATCATTATTTACTACAAGTGAATATTGGAAAAATAAGTAAAATTAATTTGGAATAATGAAAAAGATCCTCAGTAAGCACAAAATTAAATGAAAATTGATAACTTAAAATTAATGAATTAAACAGATTTTTTTTATATAATGCAATTATGATTGTTTCAACCATAAAGCCAAAATTATTTGATTTGTGTAACTGAACCGATCTTCACCAAATTTGGCACACAGGTACATCAGGTGTCCAAAAAGGTTTTAGACTGGGTCTCAGCTCTCTAGGATATACCGTTCTTGAGATATTACAAAAAAGTGGGGCCCCCCCCAATGCAAGCCTGCAAGTCTTTCTCTTAATATTCTAACTGCCATAAACACAGTTTTACTCCAGGTTTCCATAACAACCCAGCCATTTTTCTTTGCTGCTTAAAGTGGCGGGTACTGTGGAGGTATATGTTTTTAAAGGGGTGAGCACAGTGAAGGTCACAGTTTTTAAAGGGGCAGACACAGTGGAGTTCACTGTTATTAAATGGGCGGGCACTGTGGAGGTCACTGTTATTAAAGGGGAGAGCTATATGAAGGTCTCTGTTAAAGGGGCGGTCACTGTGAAAGTCACTGTTAAAGGGGCGGTCACTGTGAAAGTCACTGCTAAAGGGGCGGTCATTGAAAGTCACTGTTAAGGAGGCGGTCACTGTGAAAGTCACTGCTAAAGGGGCGGTCATTGAAAGTCACTGTTAAGGAGGCGGTCACTGTGAAAGTCACTGCTAAAGGGGCGGTCCCTATAAAAGTCACTGTTAAAGGGGAAGTCACTGTGAAAGTCACTGCTAAAGGGGCGGTCATTGAAAGTCACTGTTAAGGAGGCGGTAACTGTGAAAGTCACTGTTAAAGGGGTGGTCCCTATAAGTCACTGTTAAAGGGGCAGTCACTGTGAAAGTCACTGTTAAAGGGGCGGTCACTGTGAAAGTCACTGTTAAAGTGGCGGCCACTGTGAAAGTCACTGTTAAAGAGTCGGTCACAGAAAGTTACTGTTAAAGCGGTGGTCACTGTGATAGTCACTTTTAAAGGGGTGGTCACTGTTAAAGGGGCGGTCACTGTGAAAGTCATTGTTAAAGGGGCGGTCACAGTGAAAATCACTGTTAAAGGGGCAGTCACTGTTAAAGTCACTGTTAAAGGAGAGGTCACTGTGAAAGCCACTGTTAAAGGGGTGGTCATTGTAAAAATCACTGTTTAAGGGGTGTTCACTGTAAAAGTCAATGTTAAACGGGGGGTCCCTGTTAAAGGGGCGTCACTGTAAAAGTCACTGGTAAAGAAACGTTTACTGTTAAAGGGGCGGTCACTGTTAAAGTCATTGTTAGACGGGCGGTCACTGTGAAAGTCACTGTTAAAAGGGCGGCCACTGTTAAAGGGGTGGTCAATGTTAAAGTCAATGTTAAAGGGGCGGTCACTTTGAAAGTCACTGTTGAAGAGGCGGTCACTGTGAAAGTCACAGTTAAAAGGCCGGTCACTGTGAAAGTCACTGTTAAAGGGGTGGTCACTGGTAAAGGGGCGGTCACTGCAAAGGCACTGTTAAAGGAGCGGTCACTGTGAAAGTCAATGTCAAAGTCACTGTTAAAATGGTGGTCATTTTGAAAGTCACTGTTAAAGGGGCGGTTACTGTGAAAGTCACTGTTAAAGGGGTAGGCGCTGTGAAAGTCACTGTTAATGGGGCGGCCATTGTTAACAGGGCAGTCACTGTAAAAGTCACTGTTAAAGGGGTGGCCACTGTTAAAGGGGCGGTCACTGTGAAAGTCAATGTTAAAAGGGCGGTCACTGTGAAAGTTACTGTTAAAGGGGCTGTCACTGTGAAAGTTACTGTTAAAGCGGCGGTCACTGTGAAAGTCACTGTTAAAGAGGTGGTAATTGTGAAAATCACTGTTTAAGGGGCGGTCACTGTGAAAGTCAATGTTAAAGGGGTGGTCACTGTTAAAGGGGCGGTCACTGTGAAAGTCACTGGTAAAGAAGCGTTTACTGTTAAAGGGGTGGTCGCTGTTAAAGTCACTGTTAAAGGAGAGGTCACTGTGAAAGTCACTTTTAAAGGGGCGGTCGCTGTGAAAGTCACTGTTAGAGGGGCGGTCACTGTGAAAGTCACTGTTAAAAGGGCGGCCACTGTTAAAGGGGTGGTCAATGTTAAAATCAATGTTAAAGTGTCGGTCACTTTCAAAGTCATTGTTGAAGAGGCGGTCACTGTGAAAGTCACAGTTAAAGGGCCAGTCACTGTGAAAGTCACTGTTAAAGGGGTGGTCACTGGTAAAGGGGCGGTCACTGCGAAAGTCACTGTTAAAGGAGCGGTCACTGTGAAAGTCAATGTCAAAGGAGAGGTCACAGTGAAAGTCACTGTTAAAGGGGTGGTCATTGTGAAAGTCACTGTTAAAGGGGCGGTTACTGTGAAAGTCACTGTTAAAGGGGCGGCCATTGTTAACGGGGCAGTCACTGTAAAAGTCACTGTTAAAGGGGTGGCCACTATTAAAGGGGCGGTCACTGTGAAAGTCAATGTTAAGAGGCGGTCCCTGTGAAAGGGACTGTTAAAGGGGCAGTCACTGTGAAAGTCACTGTTAACCCCTTCAGGATACAGCCTTATTTCACCTTAAGGACCAGGCCATTTTTTGCAAATCTGACCAGTCAGGTGGTGATAACTTTAAAACGCTTATACTTAGCCAGACCATTCTGAGATTCTTTCTTCTTCACATATTGTACTTCATGACACTGGTAAAATGGAGTAAAAAAAAAATCATTTTTATTTATAAAAAAAGACCCAATTTGCCCAAAATTTTTACAAATTAGCAAATTTCTAACTTTCAATTTCTCTACTTCTGCAATACATAGTACGGTAATAACTCCCCAAAAAGTTTTTAATTTGCATACCCCAAATGTCTACTTCATGTTTGGATCATTTGGGGAATGCTATTTTATTTTTTGGGGACGTTAAAAGGCTTAGAAATTTAGAAGCAATTCTTAGAAATATTTTGAAACTTTCAAAAACCCATTTTTTTAGGGACCAGTTCAGGTTTGAAGTCACTTTGTGAGGCTTACATAATAGAAACCACCCAAAAATTACTCCATTTTAGAAACTGCACCCCTCCAGGTATTCAAAACTGATTTTATAAACATTGTTAACCCTTTAGGTGCTCCACAAGAGTTATTGGCAAATGGAGATGAAATTTCATTTTTTTGCCAATTTTTCCATTTTAACCCATTTTTTCCACTAACAAAGCAAGGGTTAACAGTCAAACAAGACTGTATCTTTATTGCCCTGCCGTTTACAGAAACACCCAATATGTGGTCGTACACTACTGTACGGCCACACGGCGGGGTGTAGAGGGAAAGGAGCGCCGTGTGGGTTTTTCGGGGACTGATTTTTATGGACCGGTTTACTTACACCATGTCCTATTTCAAGAGCCCCTGATGCATCCCTACAGTAGAAACTCCTTAAAAGTGACCCCATTATGGAAACTACGGGATAAGGTGGCAGGTTTTTTGGGACTATTTTTAGGGTACATATGTTTTTAGGTTGTTCTATATAAAATTTTTGTGAGGTAAGGGTACCAAAAATTGAAATTCTGAAATTTCATCTCCATTTGCCATAAACTGTTGAGGAACACCTAAAGGGTTAATAAAGTTAGTAAAAATCAGTTTTGAATACCTCAAGGGGTGTAGTTTCTTAGATGGGTCAGTTTCTACTCTAGGGGGCATCGGGGTGGCTTCTAAATGGACATAGTGTCAATAAAAAAGGCAATCAAAATCTGCCTTCCAGAAACCATATCGGTCCTTTCCTTTTGCGCCTCCCTTTTACTGATACAGCAGTTTATGGCAGCAGATACAAAATAATTTTTTTGTATCTCTATAGTCTAAGAGTCATTTCTTGTAAGTTGTTTTTAGCCGATTGTATTAGGTAGGGGCTCATTTTTCGCGGGATAAGGGGACGGTTTTATTGGCACTATTTGGGGGGGGGGGGCTATATGACTTTTTGATCACTTGCTATTACACTTTTTTTATGTAAGGTGACAAAAAAATCTTTTTTTGCACCGGATTTTATTTTTATTTTTTGTTTTGTTTTACCGTGTTAATCTGGGGATTAGGGGTATATTTACAGAGGAGATTATTACCAATGCTGCGCTACCTAGTAAGTCTACTTTTTTTTATTTTTAGTTCTACCAAAAAAAAATTGGGGGTGTTTGGGTGTCTCAAGTCTGAGAACCATAGTTTTTTTGAATAGTCAGTGGCTAAATTGGTGAAGGGGATTATAAATTTAGAACTCCATGGAAGTGTGGTACTCCCTGAAGCAACCAATAACGCAGAGGCCCGGATGATCGGGGCACGTGTTACATTGAGTATTGGTGTCCTTCCGCATCCCCCTCCTGCGACACACTCTGCATTTTTTGGGGGTTCGTCCCTTCTTTCCAGTATGGGGGACCACACCTGGAAAGTGTTGGCCAGGGACAATCCGGGTGCCTCCAATTCCCGAGGTACTCCCACCTGCTCTTTCCCGGTCAGAAAAGATCAGGGTCTTGGGGACTGCCTCATAGAACTGGAGGAATGTCCCTATGTTGCCAGCACTCTGGAACAGTACAAAAGAGTTATTCATGGCAACCTGCACCAAGTAGACCACAACTTTTTTGTACCATGCGTTATATGGCTTGAGGACTTGATCAGAGAGATTACCTCCTCCCATATACCGATTGTAGTCAACGATACAATCGGTCTTGAGGACCGTTGCCACGGTACCTCGCACAGGGACAGGGGTGATGCTGTTACCGTGAATTGTGGACAGTACAAGGACATCCCTCTTGTCCTTATATCTGACCAGCAGCAGGTTTCCACTGGTAAGGGCACGGGTCTCACCCCTGGGGATAGGGACCTGGAGGGGGTAAGCAGGGAGGCTGCGTTGATTTTTCCGCACGGTCCCACAAGCGAACGACCATCAGATTTACCAGTTCCTCACTGAAAAAAAGACTGAAAAAGTAATATTCAGTGAAGCCCACTGTGTAAATCTGGATTACTGATTCACCAACAAAATCAGGAATTGCGGGCTCAAAATTCTCTGGCGTACACCAGACAAGTCCACCTGCAGGGGACTCAGGTGGTCTGACCTGGTGGGCCGGAAAACTAGTACGAGCCCCAGAGCTGCTCGTACTAGGCTGGGCCACAGGGTCCCTAGCATGGGGGTCCCCTCAATCCGCCTGGTGGCGTCTCTGCCGCCTTGGGGGCTCATCATCGCTTGATGATGAGGAGGATGCGGATGAAAACAGGAACATGGGGTCATCCTCATCCTCACTGGGGCTCTCGGACTTGGAGGAAAGGAGGGCGTATGACTCCTCGTCCGAGAACGTCCGGCGGGCCATAGGGGAGTCTGTGCTTGCGTGTGTGTGCGTGCGTGTAAATCTTTATTAGGTGTGCGTGTATGTGGGGCACGGGTGTTCATGCACTTACCCTATAGCTATATAAAAAAAAAAGAAAAAAAAGGAGCCCTAACAAAAAAAGAAAAAAAAAGGGTAAAAAAGAAAAAAAATACAAATGCACTGTGGGGCGGGGTGGGCGATGCGCTAACAGTGGCCAGACGCAAAGAGTGCAGGCCACAGATAGTGCATGCAAAGAAAAAATAAAATAAAAAATAACTTGCACCCCCAAAAAGTGTGTGTGTGTGTGGGGGGGCAAGCTGCAGAACCCCTGGGGGGGGGGGGGGGGTCTAGGGTCACACAGCTCACTGCTAAGGACCCCAGATCAGGGGGCTCACAGACCCAAAAAGTTTTTTTGTTTTTTTTGTTACCTAATCTAACCCTGCCTACACCTCCCACTACCTGCCTGTCCCTGCCTCCTAAGGTGTCTGATGGTACCAAAAACTCACAAGTCGGTGGGCAGCGCGATCTCCTGCTGCTCTCCCCGCTCCACGTACCGGAATGAGAGAAGCGGCGGAGATTCAAACTTGCCGCTCTCCGCCCACATGCCGCATGGGGACCAATCACAAACGATCCTGAGAAGTGGTGTGATCACCACCTCACAGGATCGCAGGACGGTGATTGGTGATGTATAATCACACCACCGATCACTGCCCTTTCCGGGTTATCGGGTCATCAAAGATCCGAATAACCCGGAAACGCAGAAAACCGCAAGTCTGAATTGACCTGCGGTTTTCTGCAATCGCTGACATCGGGGGGTCACAAGACCCCCCTGGGCATTGGTACAGACTGCCTGCCGAATGATTTCGGCAGGCATTTGGTTCCGATCACCGCAGTTAAGTACCAGGACATCAGGGCGTACTGGTACGCCCTATGTCCTGAAGAGGTTAAAGGGGTGGCCACTGTGAAAGTCACTGTTAAAGGGGCGGTCACTGTGAAAGTTACTGTTAAAGGGGTGGTCAATGTGAAAGTCACTGTTAATGGGGCAGTCAATGTGAAAGTCAACTTTAAAGGGGCGGTCACTGTGAAAGTCACTGTTAAAGGGGCGGTCACTGTGAAAGTCACTATTAAAGGGGCGCTCACTGTGAAAGTCACTGTTAAAGGGGCGGTCAATGTGAAAGTCACTGTTAAAGGGGTGGTCACTGTGAAAGTTACTATTAAAGGGGCGCTCACTGTGAAAGTCACTGTTAAAGGAGCGGTCAATGTGAAAGTCAACTTTAAAGGGGCGGTCACTATGAAAGTCACTGTTAAAGGGGTGGTCACTGTGAAAGTCACTGTTAAAGGGGTGGTCACTGTGAAAGTTACTATTAAAGGGGCGGTCACTGTGAAAGTCACTGTTAAAGGGGCGGTCACTGTTAAAGAGGCAGCCATTGTAAAGTCACTGTTAAAGGGGCGGTCACTGTTAAAGGGATGGTCACTGTTAAAGTCACTGTTAAAGGAGAGGTCACTGTGAAAGTCACTGTTAAAGGGGAGCTCATTGTGAAAGTCACTGCTAAAGGGGCGCTCACTGTGAAAGTCACTGTTAAAGGGGCGGTCGCTGTGAAAGTCACTGTTAAAGGGGCAGGCCCTGTGTAAGTCACTGTTAAAGGGGCGGTCACTGTGAAAGTCACTGTTAAAGGGGCGTTCACTGTTAATGGGGTGGTCACTGTAAAAGTCACTGGTAAAGGAGAGGTCAATGTGAAAGTCACTGTTAAAGGGGAGGTCACTGTGAAAGTCACTGTTAACAGAGCAGTCACTGGGAAAGTCACTATTAAAGGGGCGGTCATTGTGAAAGTCACTATTCCAGGGGAGGTCACTGTTAAAGGGGTGGTCACTGTAAAAGTCACTGTTAATGTGGCGGTCATTGTGAAAGTCACTGTTAAAGGGGCAGTCACTGTGAAAGTCACTTTTAAAGAGGCAGGCACTGTAGAGGTCTCTGTTAAAGGGGCGGGCAATGTGTTAGTCGCTGTCAAAGGGACGGGCCCTTTTTAAGTCACTGTTAAAGGGGTGGTCACTGTGAAAGTCACTGTTAAAGGAGAGGTCACTGTGAAAGTAACTGTTAAAGGGGTGATCATTGTGAAAGTCAATGTTAAAGGGGTGGTCACTGTTAAAGGGACGGTCACTGTGAAAGTCAATGTTAAAGGGGCGGTCACTATGAAAGTCACTGTTAAAGGGGCAGTCACTGTGAAAGTCACTATTAAAGGGGTGTTTACTGTTAAAGGGGCGGACACTGTGAAAGTCACTGTTAAAGGGGTGGTCATTGTGAAAGCCACTGTTAAAGCGGCAGTCACTTTGAAAGTAACTTTTAAAGGGGCGGACACTATGAAGGTCATTGTTAAAGAGGGGCACTGTGGAGGTCAATGTTAAAGGGGCGGACACTATGAAGGTCTCTGTTAAAGGGTTGGTCACTTTAAAAGTCACTGTTAAAGGGGCGGTCACTGTAAAAGTCACTGGTAAAGAAGCGTTCACTGTTAAAGGGGCGGTCACTGTTAAAGTCACTGTTAAAGGAGAGGTCACTGTGAAAGTCACTGTTAAAGGGGTGGTCATTGTGAAAGTCAATGTTAAAGGGGTGGTCACTGTTAAAGGGACGGTCACTGTGAAAGTCAATGTTAAAGGGGCGGTCACTATGAAAGTCAGTGTTAAAGAGGCGGTCACTGAGAAAGTCACTGTTAAAGGGGCAGTCACTGTGAAAGTCACTGTTGAAGGGGTGGTTACTGTTAAAGGGGCGGACACTATGAAAGTCACTGTTAAAGGGGCGGTCATTGTGAAAGTCACTGTTAAAGCGGCAGTCACTGTGAAAATCACTTTTAAAGGGGCGGTCACTGTTAATGGGGCAGACACTATGAAGGTCATTGTTAAAGAGGGGCACTGTGAAGGTCAATGTTAAAGGGGCGGCCACTGTGAAGGTCAATGTTAAAGGGGCTGGCACTGTTGAGGTCATTGTTAAAGGGGCAGGTACTGTAGAGGTCACTGTTATGGGGGAAACTGTTGATATCTTTTTACAACACACTGAAACATAAAATTAAATAGATGAAATATACCCGTGCAAAGCCGGGTCCTTCTGCTAGTAATTTATAATTGTATAGTCCGCACCAACCCAAACCACTGCCAGAGCTACCCTGTTTTTCCAACAAATATGGAACCAACAAAAATATCTCTTTTAATAATTTTAATTGCCATCAATTTGCAAATTTGACAAAGAAATATGGTTTGAAAAGACTTTTTTTAAATTTTTTTTAATTTTTATTTTTTCGTCTTTTCATAACAATTAGAAAACCCTCCCCTCCCTCCCCCCCAATTTGTGGTGCGTCAAAGTAGAACCCCTATATATGAAACAACTTGACCTCAGCTAATCAATCCTCCAACCACCCCATATCTTACTCCACTGGTCCTCAATTTCCCTCCGTTTATATATAATTTTCTCATAGTTCTTTACCTTATCAGTTAAATTTATCCATGTATTTATGTCTGGAGTGGATCGGGCAAACCAGATCCGACTGATCAAAACTCTAGCCAACATCAGTATTCTGCTCAGGAAAATCTTTTGATACTTGTGATTTTTTTTGTTTGGAAAGATCATTAAGAACAAATACTTGTGGTTCAAAAGGAATTTGAATCTTTAATTTATACCTAATACAATTATTGATACTATTCCAGTAATTTATAAGTTCTGGACAGGTCCATATCATATATGGTTTGAAAAGACTTAAAAAAAAAATTGTAAGTTTATCCCCAAAAAAGTGAAGAACAATTCTATAAAAAATACATGAACAAATAGCCCTATATGTCATGGAAAAAATGTCCCAAAAATATTTTGGTTCCTTCAAAAATTAAAAAGTTAGGATTATGAAGCCATAGGCCAGGGTTTTAAGTGATTACAAAAGTAGAGCTGAAAGCTTCTAGGAAGAAAGTCCTGTCACCTCCCCAGTAGGAGACCTCTATTTGATTTTTAAATGTTGACACTATTATGTTTACTTGTATGAAATTATTGTCAATTATGTTCACAGATTAGAATTGGCGGACTTATGGATTTTATAATATTAACTATGTAATATGGATTTAAATTTTTGTATTATAATAAAAAAAATATAAAAAAATATAAAAAAAAGAAAGTCAACAACCATTATAAGTAAGTGTTCACTGAAATGCCAACCACTAAAATCTACTCTTTTTTGCAGTAACTTAGGTATATTCATACAAAAAAAGACTCTGCATGCTGCTCCTCTGGGTGATTATGGAACAATTATCTTCTTAAAATATTGTAAAGCAGCATTTTTCAGTGCATTCACTACAACGGACCCCTAAGAGAGATGGCCTGAGGTAGTACACAGTGGCACAGGGCCACTGCCACTCAAAGGCTCCTGTGGGGGCTTGTTGCAAAACCTGTATCTCATAAAGATCCAGAGATCTGCTAGATTTATTTCATGCTGGTATCTGAGGGGATGTGTCCGTTCTGGTTCTCCCTATCACAGCTCAGGGGCATATACTTTTTATTACAGCTCTTTCCCTGTGACTGTCACAAAGAGCAAACAGCAGGTGGTGCTCTACAGATACATTTTATTGAATAACTCAATGTCTTTACAAATTGTTTTATTAAATGTAATTCCAAAAGTATCCCCATCCAGGTCCTGATAAAAAAAAATGGGACACCCCTTTAATAACTACAGCAGAAAAACTTTATAGCTGTAAATAGAAAATATATAATTGTTGTTTGTTGTCATCCCTCTAATTTTATGGAAAAAAGGTATCACTTTTAAAAAAAAAGGGCGACACAAGGTTATAATATTCTATTGATGAAAAATGAAAAAAGGAAATTTAAATGTAAGAGGGATAACATTTTGTCATCATTTCTTCTACTGCGATGATAAGCATATTCCACATGAAATTCTGCATGATTGATGGTCTTTATAATCTATTACGTGTGAATGTTTGCTATAATAATTTATGAAAATTGACTACTTCTAAATTTGAAAGTATGAGCAAACATATTTTCTAAAGTCAGCATTAGTGTCCTGCATAAAATGTACAGGACAGTGATTAATTACCGCCATATATCTTATATAAACCTCTAATTGTTCTTTCAAAACTCACTTACAAGGGCTAAATAGCTTGACATTGTATTTAATATTTAAGTGAAATATATTTTTTTAAATTAAAAGTCGAAAGAGTAATTAACCTTCAGCACTTATACATATAATCAATCAAGTCAAGGCAACTAGCACTTATAATTGATACTTAGCTACAATTTGAAAATATATGAAATCAGTGTAATAAGTATGTGAAAATTAGAAAAAATGCATATTCTTGTCAAAAGTGATTTTTAAACTTTTTATTTTACTTGGATTAATATATATAGTAAGAGTTTTGGGTGTCAGCTGAGACTAGAGGCTATTGACTGATAGAAGTTGGAGATTGCACATACAGTGTATTTTAGTCTTGAGCGAATCGAGCTTCGGATCATTGATCCGATTTGTTCAAAAACTTTGATTTTAACCCTTTCGCTACCAGCACTGTACATGTACGTCGCTGGAGCGATGTGTAAACATGGCGCCCGCTTGCACGTGCGGCAAGCGCCATGGCCGGCAAATCACTGCTATTTCAAACAGCAGAGACCTGCGGCTAATTACAGTGACCGGCAATAATGCCGATCATCGTGATTAAATGCTTTAGATGCTGTGACCAAGTGCGATCGCAGCATCTAAATGTGTAAAAACCCTGAAGCGCGATGCCTCGTGTGGCCAAATGTGGCATTGGTACTTCTGCTGATGAGGCTGAAAGTGCTCAAGCTGCAACTCTTTTTTGGGCCACCAGATACCAGTTCAGGATAAGAAATGAGCAAAATCGAGTTTAAATGGCATTTTTAAAATCCTTGATAGACCAAAATTAAAAATTTAAAAAACACAATTTCTAGGCTCATATATGAGCCACAAAATCATCACAAAAAATGTAAAAAAAGGTAAATTATATATATATATATATATATATATATATATATATATATATATATATATATATATATATAGAAAAAGAAAGTCCAGCGGGAGCACCAGCCTGAAGGGTGGGTGCAAAATCCAAGGGGGATGACGGCAGTCCCCAATATGTAAGAGAAGAAATAGGACTGCACTCCGGATATTCATGAAAAAAATCAAGTGGTTTTATTCACCCATATTTGGCAAATCTTGCGACGTTTCAGCTCTTGCGAGCCTTTCTCAAGCATAGAATAAGTGAAAGTGAACACATATAAAGCGTTACAAAAAGTGTTACACCCATCGGGGTGTGGTTACAATCAACTTAATTACAGACATGTGTTACAATTTAAAGTGCATGTTTGACATAGTAACTAGTGGAATACATTTTTTGATATCAGTGTATAATTCCTAGACATACAGAATAAAAATATATCCAGGACCAGTGTTCCAATTAGAATCATAAAGTGATATAAACATACTGAATAGGGATCCTAGGAGTAGACTCAGCAAGCCATGGAGCCCACACATACCATCGTGTATCCTTAGCGTCCCGGTCTCGTCAATGCGCATGTCCAGAGTGACGACATCATGTACGTCGCCATGCAAGGTAGGTGCGCATGCGTACTATGCAGTAGCATCTCGCCGCACCATCTTCGTTAATGGAACATAGCCCCAAGTGTCAGCTCTATGTCCATCATATAGATGGTAACTAAACGGAGTAAATATCCTCCCAATGTATATAAAGAGCCATAACTATAAGACACAATTCATAAAGGGTGTTAAAGACCGCAGCAGGGATCTCCTGCAGGGACCAGCATCGGGACCGGGGTCCCCACCTCTCGGGAAGGACACCGGACCGTGGGGTCGTCTACGTCAGGGGGAACATCTCCATGAACCCCACCGACGTATCTAGCCCTCTTGCTGGAAATAAAGCAGTCTGGGAGGGGTAATCCCTCACCTTTACAAGGAGCGAAAACATGCTGGAGCTTAATGAAATATCTGAAATAGCGCATACACCATAGGACACTGTGGTTGGTACAGGGCTGCACCGCTTCCATTGAGTCAAAGTCCAGGGGTCCGTACCCAGCACTGTGAGAGTAAAAAATTCTAAAAGGCAAGAAGAAGATATATATATTTTAGTTTCCAAATCTGTCAGTTATACAGTTGCATATATTACTTTCACAATTCTGTTGCACCTATTATATATGTGGAAATGGTACATCACATACATGCGTGGAAAGGACGGACAGGCAACAGAACAGCAGACACCTATCTAAACTCAACATTTCGTACATCCACCTCAGTTCTCTTTTCTTGAGAATAGCCAAGCGGTCTCCACCTCTCCTTGGGAGCTCAACATGATCAAGTATCCAGCATCTCAAGTCCCGTTCTGAATGCCCAAGGGACGAAAAATGCCTGGAGACCGGTAAATCGGCACGTTTTTTTCTTATTGAATTCCTATGATTATTCAATCTTAATTTTAGTTCAGTAGACGTTTCACCAATATATACTAAATTGCATGGACATGCTAACACGTAAATCACATAAGAAGATGAACAATTTAGGTGAAACCTGATGGGATACCCCGGTTCTATATGTATTGCCCAAAGTCCACAAAACTCTTGTGGACCCCCCCGGCCGCCCCATCGTTTCTGGTACGGACTCTATCTTTAGTAAAATCGCCATGTTTCTTGATAGGATCTTGCGAGAATTCTCGACGGCCGGTAAATCATATATTCAGGACACTGGGCATTTCTTACAGCAATTGAGAGCAGTTGATACAGCTGAGTTACAGACTGCTACTCTCGTGTCCTTTGACGTTGTATCTTTATACACGTCAATAGGACACGAGAAGGGCATTTCTGCTGTGAATAAATATCTGGATGGAGCGTCCATTACACAAAATTCCAAATGTTTTATTAATATTCTGCTGAGACTCATTCTGGAAAATAATTATTTCCTTTTCCAGGACACCTTTTTTAGTCAAAAACGTGGCGTTGCGATGGGGTCCAATGTGGCCCCCACGTACGCAAATATTTACATGCGGCACATGGAGGAGGACTTCATCTATGTATCCCACCACTTTCAGTATGTTATTGGGTGGTGGCGGTACATAGATGACGTCTTCCTCCTGTGGTCGGGCACAGAAGTGCAGCTGACTGAGTTTCATACATATTTAAATAGCATTGATCCTGACCTCCAATATACGGTGTCCTACTCCAGGACTGAACTATCCTTCCTCGATACCAATGTCAGATTGGTTGATGGTTCGATCAATACAGGCCTGTATGTCAAGCCAACTGACAGGAATACCATGTTAAGATACGAAAGTAGTCATCCCCGTAGTTTAATCAAACATCTTCCACATTCACAATTTCTACGTGCTAGACGCATAGTATCCGAGCAGACCGAGTTAATATCTTCATTGGATATGATGGTAGATAAATTCAAGAAACGGGGTTATCCCCACCGATTGCTGTCTGCCCAAAAAAATGACGTTCTGCAGAACAACCCTAAAAAAGTCATCTCTAACCTACAGAGGACCCGCAGAATACCTTTCATGTCCACATATTCTGAGTGCAGTGTGGAGATGGGACGTATTCTAAAGGATAATTGGAACATCCTCAGTAGGTCCATAAAAGATATACCTGAATTGAATTCCCCTCCTCTCCTATCATATCGCAAAAGTAAAAATATTAAGGACCATTTGGTTAGAGCGGATGTAGGCCCCAAAAAAATCAGCATACAACGTACATTGTCTAAATCAGGACATGGTTGTTATCCATGTCTCAATTGTGTCAACTGTCGTTATATATGTAAATCTAGATCTTTTATACATCCTACCACACATAAAGAATATCCCATCAGGTTTCACCTAAATTGTTCATCTTCTTATGTGATTTACGTGTTAGCATGTCCATGCAAATTAGTATATATTGGTGAAACGTCTACTGAACTAAAATTAAGATTGAATAATCATAGGAATTCAATAAGAAAAAAACGTGCCGATTTACCGGTCTCCAGGCATTTTTCGTCCCTTGGGCATTCAGAACGGGACTTGAGATGCTGGATACTTGATCATGTTGAGCTCCCAAGGAGAGGTGGAGACCGCTTGGCTATTCTCAAGAAAAGAGAACTGAGGTGGATTTACGATTTAGATACTCTGCACCCCAGAGGATTAAATGTTGAGTTTAGATAGGTGTCTGCTGATCTGTTGCCTGTCCGTCCTTTCCACGCATGTATGTGATGTACCATTTCCACATATATAATAGGTGCAACAGAATTGTGAAAGTAATATATGCAACTGTATAACTGACAGATTTGGAAACTAAAATATATATATCTTCTTCTTGCCTTTTAGAATTTTTTACTCTCACAGTGCTGGGTACGGACCCCTGGACTTTGACTCAATGGAAGCGGTGCAGCCCTGTACCAACCACAGTGTCCTATGGTGTATGCGCTATTTCAGATATTTCATTAAGCTCCAGCATGTTTTCGCTCCTTGTAAAGGTGAGGGATTACCCCTCCCAGACTGCTTTATTTCCAGCAAGAGGGCTAGATACGTCGGTGGGGTTCATGGAGATGTTCCCCCTGACGTAGACGACCCCACGGTCCGGTGTCCTTCCCGAGAGGTGGGGACCCCGGTCCCGATGCTGGTCCCTGCAGGAGATCCCTGCTGCGGTCTTTAACACCCTTTATGAATTGTGTCTTATAGTTATGGCTCTTTATATACATTGGGAGGATATTTACTCCGTTTAGTTACCATCTATATGATGGACATAGAGCTGACACTTGGGGCTATGTTCCATTAACGAAGATGGTGCGGCGAGATGCTACTGCATAGTACGCATGCGCACCTACCTTGCATGGCGACGTACATGATGTCGTCACTCTGGACATGCGCATTGACGAGACCGGGACGCTAAGGATACACAATGGTATGTGTGGGCTCCATGGCTTGCTGAGTCTACTCCTAGGATCCCTATTCAGTATGTTTATATCACTTTATAATTCTAATTGGAACACTGGTCCTGGATATATTTTTATTCTGTATGTCTAGGAATTATACACTGATATCAAAAAATGTATTCCACTAGTTACTATGTCAAACATGCACTTTAAATTGTAACACATGTCTGTAATTAAGTTGATTGTAACCACACCCCGATGGGTGTAACACTTTTTGTAACGCTTTATATGTGTTCACTTTCACTTATTCTATGCTTGAGAAAGGCTCGCAAGAGCTGAAACGTCGCAAGATTTGCCAAATATGGGTGAATAAAACCACTTGATTTTTTTCATGAATATCCGGAGTGCAGTCCTATTTCTTCTCATATATATATATATATATATATATATATATATATATATATATATATATATATATATATATATATATATATAATAAAAGAATTCCGCAGCACATCCACGTAGTAAAGAAAATGAAAAAAACTTTATTCACCAAGCATGCGACGTTTCAATCCTCTCAATGGGATTTTCCTCAAGCGGTGACATAGTGGGCAGTGCTCTATGCCTATTTAAGCACAATCTCATAATTGAACAATCCATAGTTAAATTACATTCATTACTAGTAATATATATATAAAAAATCATAATACAAGCAGTGTCAATAGTATGTTAATACAATCAAATCCTATCACAGATTTATGTGCAGTGATACAGTGTACATAGTGCCCCTAACCTATCTAATATACAATATACAAAGACAATACTTTAATAACGATCATAATTGATTCAGGTGTCGATCATATAAATAACTAAAATGTGCAGGTGTACCTTCAGTAGAATGATGAACAACATTGTAGAGACGTACGGAGGGGTCAGTACTCGTGGATGCCGGCGTCTCAGGCATACCATTGCGCATGTCTGGAGGACCTTCCTGGGACTTCTAATCACCTGATCTCTCATCTCAGACATGCATTACACTGCGCATGTCTAAGGACCTTCAGGAATGTAGACACTCCCCCGGTCATGTGTTAGAGTATATCACATGATCGGAATAGACAACCAGGAACTCCAAGTGTTCGATAATGATACAGGCATATGTGTAACTCTGTTCATATGTTAATATAGATGTTAAAGATGTGAATATATAAACATATAAACAATGCACACATTAAGTTCCTAGGCCACACTGTCTATATTAAAGATATATAGCCATCCCAAAAAAGATTTTTTTGGGGGGGATCAAGAATACAGGCATAAGAAAAAATATACCAGCAATGCGACTTGGCAGAGACTAATCGCACTCCACATTGTGTCGACTCACCCGGAAAGAAACATATATGAGCTAATGATCTCTCAGGGAGAAATACGTGACCCTATATAACTGGAAGTACCATTATTATATGCGGATAGGCTTTATGTGATAAGCGAGAATTTCGCCGCTTCTCCAATGCAATCTTAAATTCAGTATAGTAATTATTCAGTGGTCCCCTAGTCTAATCGAGGAGTTCAGTACATGTGACTAATGTTGTCATCATACAGTCACAAGCTGAGTTACCCCCCTGTTTGTTGGATACCATTCCTGGAATTCCAACATGGCAGATCGGGATCATCCTCTAGATTACGGGGTACACTATCTATATCCACTATCTATATCCGTAAAAATTGTCACTTCTCTCCCCGAGATCAGTCACTCAAAAGGTCAATCCATATGTGAATCTAAACTTGTGGATGTATCGATCAGATAACCCCAAGTCACATAGCTCCTTCACATATACCCATATGCATGTATATAGATCCAAAGGAACGCATAACTGGACAAAGCAGCCAAGGAAATAATCGATCAATTTGTAAGGATAACCTGTTTATATATTAGATCAAATCATAAGTCGTGCCACGTGTAAAGCATGTTCACGTGTCTTGCTGTGCTCAGAGCACAACTCTATAAGTGTTTGTAAACAAAATTTGTTCTTGAAAACAGGGAAAATAAAAAAATCTGTATACATGAGTCCCATGATAGTCCAATGAGTAGACCTTCCATCGTTCGTCCCTACTGTAAATACGCATAGTGTTCACTATAGTCCTGAGGGTAATAAAAACAATATGTAAAACATAAGATCTCCCTGTTCAATGAGCAGGGGGCACAACCACATATATATATATATATATATATATATATATATATATATATAAGTTTAAATCACCCCCCCTTTTCCGTATAATTAAAAAATAGATACCTAAATAACAAAAAATTATAAACATCATGGGTATCACCGTGACCGAAAGCACCCATACTATTAAAATAAAAAAAAGGGTAACTAGGGTAAAAATGGCCGATTTGTCATTTTTTAATTTCTTCTCTTACCCCCCAAACAATGTAATAAGATGTGATCAAAAAGTGAAGCACACTCCAAAATGGTATCAATAAAAAATGCAGATTGTTCCTCAAAAAATGATCCCCTAAACACTTCAGTAGACATAAGTATAAAAAAGTTATGGGGTCAGAATATGTTGATATAGAAAAATATATCAAAGTTTAAATTTATTTTTACACTATTTAGACATAAATCACCTATACATATGGGGTATTGTTGTAATCGTACTGACCAAGAGAATTAAGGGCATGGGTCAGTTTTGCCAAAAACAAAACGTTGTGGGAACAAAACCCGTAAAACTGTGGAGAAATTGTGTTTTATTTTCCAATTCCACTCCATTTGGATTTTTTTTACTGCTTCCCACTACATTTCATGCCATAATTAATGGTGGGATTAGAAAGTACATCTTATCCCACAAAAAATAAGCCCTCATACAGCTTGTGACTGGAATTTAAAAAGTTATGGCTCAATGAAAGTAGGGAAGAAAAATGAAAACGCAAAAACAAAGAAACCTCGGGTATCCTAAGGGTTAATGTTGTTTCCTTATAGCATTAAAATGTATTGGCTCTGTGGAGCCAAACTTAGTTTCACCCGAAATCGCACTACAATTTGGTCAATTGGGTTTGGAATTGGCTGCTTCACTATTATCCTTTATGGGCCAGAACATAGCTATGTTTCATATCGCTTGTCTAAAAGAGCCCTAAAGCACACTACTCTTTTATTGTTGTTCTACTGTTACTTGCGACTTACTAGAGTATAAGGTCAATTCTATTTAAGAGCAAACAAAACTGAAACAATTTTGTGGGTATTGTTATTGTTTTGTAAAACTTTGCTGTATGGTTTTCCTTAGGTGCAATGTTTTCCATAATGGCGTCAGTTGAAACTATATGTTTACTCTTTGGTGCAGCAATATTTAATGGAATTTACCCTGCTACACTATCAACATTTCCAGGAATGTGCTTCGTTATTATGGCAACATTCCAGATAATCACTTTTGTGTTGATTCAGTAAGTATTACGGCTTCAGAATTTTGCTTGTTTGCATATTCTTCCAGCATTTTACTTTGTATTTCTATTACTTTCGAATGAAAATGTATAAACTGAGATGCAACTAATATTTTCTGTAGGATTGTTTTCTGGCAAAATTTCAACTTGGCCCTTAGCAATATGTATATAATATTATTATCAGTCATTGTAGTAGTAATTTAGTATTTGCAGAATAATGTAATATTTGAATAGTTTCCATAAATTATTGTACTTAGTCACTAACAATAAACCTGGCTGAACTAGTGTCCTTTATATAATGTGACCTTTCTCTGTTGAAAGAAAAATATCTTCATCTGCATACATACACAATTTCCATTTTTCATTTTGTGCAATAAACTGAAGATTTTTATTTATTTTTTAGCTTTAAACAATTGTTGATTTCAATGTTTTAAAGGTGTTTGCAACGTTAAATAAAACCTCGGCAGCCCCCTTCTTCGAGCAAGGCACCCTGACGTGGACATAATGTTCCTGGCTACAGCAGTGATGTTCAGTGCACACCAGTAGCTGTACTACCAATCACTGGCATCAACAGTAGATTGGACATTACTGCTAAGGTCAATGATTGGCTGCAGCTATGACGTTCACAGAAAGTCACCACTGCACCCAAGAAAACAAACTGCAGTAGGAATGATGGGAGCATAGCCCAGGAAGAAGCAGGGGAAAAAAGGGATCAGTATTGATTCTTTTGTTATTTTAGACCATTTAGAGCAGGCATGGCCAACCTGTGGCTCTCCAGCTGTTGTAAAACTACAATTCACACCATGCCCTGCTGTAGGCTGATAGCTGTTTGCAGTCTGGGCATGCTGGGAGTTGTAGTTTTAGAGGGGCTGCCTGAGTGTTTATATAACTCGGACAACCCCTTTTAAGCATTGATGGTCTATCTCTCAGGACCCCCATTATTAGCACAATTCATGGTGTGGATATTGTTTGTAGGAGCAGATGTGTCTGGTTCAAAACTCATCCCTTCTGTGACTAAATGTAATTGAACAGCTGTACCAGACAAAACTGTCTATATGAAAATCTGCTGTGTCCGTATGAACCGTGGGAACACAGTAAGAGTAGGAGTATCCTAAGCTCTTTATTGTGCTGATCAATTGTAATTCTTTTTTTAGACTCCAAGGGATCTGGTGTAGATTAAATCTTGTTGAACAGCCGCCGGATCATGTGCCAAAATTATGAAGAGGCTAGTGCCTCTACATATCTTAGGCTACTTTCAAACTGGCGTTTTGGCTTTCCGTTTGTGAGATCTGTTCAGAGCTCACACAAGCGGTCCAAACGGATCAGTTTTGCCCTAATGCATTCTGAATGGATCAGTTTGCCTCAGTCTCCATTCCGCTTTGGAGGCGGACACTAAAACGTTGATTGCAGCGTTTTGGTGTCCGCCTGACGAAACTGAGCCAAACGGATCCTGGCACACAATGTAAGTCAATGGGGACCGATCCGTTTTCTATGACACAATCTGGCACAATTGAAAACAGATCCGTCCTCCTTTTAATGGTGTTCAAGACGGATCCGTCTTCGCTATGTTAAAGATAATACAAACTGATCCATTCTGAAAGGATGCATGCGGTTGTATTATCTGAACGGGTCCGCACCAAACGGGGGTGTGAAAGTAGCCTAAGGCGCATCAAACGCCAGCAGACATGGACTAAGACCAGCGTCTAAATTGATGGCCTTAGTAAATGCCAGCCTTAATGTTTATTCTATGTCTACTTTTAAATTGTCACTACCATGTCTTAAATTGTCACTACCATGGGGATAAGTGCGGAAGTATAATTTTATAAATGTTTTTAGTAATTGGACCAAGGATCTTTTATATAGGATGCAGATGTTCTGTTATCTACAGATCCAGCTCTCTCTAATGGCACATTGTATATATATTTTTTTTTATTCAACGAGAATAAAAGCTGAGTTTCTACATCTTATAATTTTTTTAGTAAATGCAAAAAATGTAATGTCATAAATTAAATTATACTAATCACAACACTGTTCATTATAGAAGAACAATTAAAATAGTAAAATAATAATTTCCATTAAATTACAGTAATTAAGGTCACCTGAGGAACCACACTGACTACCATTACCTGGGTCATATATGTACATATTTGAGTGGGGAAGGGGATTTGTCTTGGTGGTTTCAGTATTTTGCAATCTATTACAGTTCCACATGGTGGTTACCCAGGATCCCGAAAAGTAAGCCTGTCTCACTAGGGTGCTATTTAGGAGTGGGGAGGAGGATTTATATTAGTAGATTTAGTATTCTGCAGTTTCTTACAGTTGCACAGGGTAACACAGCTTTCTTAGGCTTGAAAGGCAAATCTGACTAGCTATGCTGCTAGTGAGGGGAAGAATTTATTCAGGTACACCTAGTATTTTGCAGTCCCTATTACAGCTACAGAGCACTAAATGACATCTATTAGAGGTGAGAAAATCGAAGTTGACGAAGTGGAATTAGATCAGAACTTCAGGAAAAATTAGATTTGCGCCAAATCCGAATTTCCTCACGCTTTGTGGTAAGATTTTTTTTCCCTAAAATGGCTGCTGCACGTGCGAGGACATTGAGCAAGGAACTCTGGGAAGGCGGGATGACCCATAATTCCATGCATGCAGCCAATCAGCAGCCAGCCAGCTCTGTGATGTCACAGCCCTATAAATAGCATCAGCCATCTTGGGTTCTGTCATTTTCCAATGTACTTAGTGCAGGGAGAGACGTCAGCAGGTGCTAGGGACAGTGCTAGAAAAAACTTAATTGTGCTAAAAAAAAGATTTACAAGTGCAAGCAAAGATTATTCAAGGTGTAGGGAAAGGATAGGGAGTAGTGTTGATCAAGCATGCTCGGCCGAACACCAGTTCGGCATATCGCGGTGTTCGGCCGAATACTGCATGTGCTCAAGCGCGATGCTTGAGTCTCCTCCACACTGCTATGCAGCCATTAACGTGCAGGTAAGTACTGCCACTCACTGTAATGCCATAGCCATGTTGGTTACAGGCATTACAGGTTTTGGCCGGCCGGAATGCATCATCGGGTGCTATAAAGCACCTGATGACACGTGGTTCAGCTCAGTGTTAGGTCTCATGCACACGACCGTTGTGTGCATCTGTGTCCATTCCGTCATTTTTCACAGTTTAGCGGAGGTCCCACTCATTTCTATGGAGCTATGAAAAAAAACTGATAGTCCTCCGTTTTTTCTCCGTGTCCGTGATCCGTGATTCCAGTCCGTCAAAAAATATAATCTGTCATATTCTTGTCAGTGGAAAATGGAGGACTGAGCCATTAAAGTCAATGGGTCCGTCCAAAAAAACGGATGCACAACTGGTATGTCATCCGTGTCCACGTCCGTTTTTTTCTACAAGACCTTGGTGCAATAAAATTACACTTTTCATTAACCTTCATTTTTTTCCCCCTGTCAGACAAAAAAAAAGGAAGACACAAGGAAACACAACTGAGGCAAAATCGGACACGGACCACTGAAGCCAAATCACTGACAGTGAAAAAACACTGTTTTTAAGGCCTTAGTCAGGGAGAGCTGTGCTGTAGAAGGGACAGATAGTGTAGGGAACTGATTCAATAGAATTTTTTTGTTTTGTTAGGCAGGGTTGGTGTTAGAGACCCAAAAGTCCCTTTAAGGTCTTTTGTTGTGTCTGTCAGCAATATAGATTTTTAGTGCAACCTGCACTAAATTGCGCGCAATTGTAGAGACCCAAAAGTTCTTTTAAGGACTATTGTTGTATCTGGTAGCAATATATATTTTTAGCGCAACCTGCACTAAATTGCGTGCAATTGTTTGACCACTACATTACTGCAGCTACATTACCTGCGCTACATCTCCTGTATAACGTTAGCGCATCCAAAATATCAGTGACATTCAGTGTAATTTTTTTGCTGCGGGTGACAGTGACATTACCTGTGCTACATCTCCTCTATAAAGTTTGCCCATCCTAAATATCAGTGACATTCAGTTACATTTTTTCGCTGCTGGTGACAGCAACATTACCTGTGCTACATCTCCTTTATAGCGTTCACAAATCCTAAATATCAGTGACATTCAGTCTAATTTATTTGCGCATGCACTTACAAAACCTGTGCTATTGTACGTGTGACATACTTGCAAGCATATATACCATTTAATATTCAGAAGGTGAGCAGTAAGGGACGTGGAAGTGGCTGTGCTGCTGATGGTGCCCGCAAAGGCCATGGCCCTGTGCATGGTGAAACTGTGCCTGCTGCCAGAACACAAGAAACACACTCATCCACGATACCTAACTTCATGTCCCAGTTTGCAGGGCGGTGCAGGACACCACTCTCAACGTCTCACCAGTGCAACCAGGTGGTCGGTTGGATTGCAGCAGATAATGCTTCCAGTCGGTTAGGCACCACCCTGTCTTCCACAAAGTCCAGTCTCAGTAGCCAAGAGTCTGGTCAACAGAAACCTCACTCTGATCCTCCTTCCTCTCACCATGGAGAGTCTTGGCAAATAAGTGTTTATACAGTGGGATATTACGAGGAGCTGTTTTCAGCACCATTCCTTGATCTGGCCCTCTCGCCAAGGCTGCTTGAAGAGGGACATGAGGAGATCTTGTGCCCTGATTCCCAAACTCTTGAGCATCCACAGTCAGAAAAAGATGACGGTGGGGAACGGCAATTAGTGTTTCACGAGGTGGATTATGATAATGAGACACAGTTGCCAATAAATCAACCACAATTTGTGTCTCAAGAGGTTCATGATGAGGATGAGACACAGTTGTCAATAAGTGAGGTTCTTGTTAGGTCAGTAAGGAAGTGGAAGATGAGGTGCTGGATGATGAAGTCACTGACCCAACCTGGGAAGGTGGCAAGCTGAGCGAGGACAGCAGTAGAGGGGGTGGATCCGCAGCACCGCAACAGGCTGGAAGAGGCAGTGGGGTGGTAAAAGGGAGAAGGCGGACCACACTAAACAGGCCTGCAACTGTTCCCCAGAGCATCCCCTTGCAGAAATCTCCCTTGCCAAGGGCTAGGTGTTCCGCAGTCTGTCGCTTTTTTTTTATTAAAGTTCGGACGATAAAAGAATTGTCATTTGCAACCTGTGCCGTACCAAAATGAGCAGGGGAGTGAACACTAGCGATCTCACCACCACCAGCATTATCCGCCACATGGCATAAAAGCAACATAATAGGTGGGCCGAACGCCTAGGTCCACAACCAGTGTCTGCAGGTCACACCACTGCCTCCTCTTCCCCTGTGTTACGTGCTGGCCAATCCCCTGTCCAAAACACAGGCCCGGATGCCTCCCGCCCTGCACCTGGACCTTTGCAAGCACCATCAGCTAGCACATCCACTTCTGTGTCCCAGCGCAGCGTACAGATGTCCATACCCCAGGCCTTTGAATGAAAGCGCAAATACCCAGTCACCCACCCACAGGCCATAGCTCTAAATGTGAATCATTCCAAATTGCTGGCCCTGGAAATGTTGCCATTTAGGCTTGTGGACACAGAGGCTTTCCGCAGCCTGATGGCAGCGGCCATCCCTCGTTACTCAGTGCCCAGCTACAACTATTTTGCCCGGTGTGCCGTCCCTGCCTTACACCAGCATGTCTCCTATAACATCACCCGTGCCATGACCCACACAGTTATTGGAAAGGTACACTTAACGACTGACACATGGACAAGTTCTTGTTGCCAGGGACATTACATTTCCCTGATGACACACTGGGTGAACGTTGTGGAGGCTGGGAGCAAGTCGTACTCTGGGATGGCAAAGGTGCTACCTACACCAAGGATTGCGGGCCCTACTTCCATCAAGATTTCCGCCACCCCCTACATTTGTGGCTGCAACCCCCCTTCTTCTCCTCCACCTCCTCCTCCACTTCCTCCTCTGAATTGTCATCTTGCAGCACCAGTCAGCTATCAGTCAGTAGCTGGAAGCAGTGTAGCACTGCAGTAAGGAAGCGGCAACAAGCCATGCTGAAGCGTATTTGCTTAGGTGACAAACCGCACACCACCGCAGAGCTGTGGCAGGGTATAAGGGACCAGACTGAGCTGTGGCTCTCTCCACTTAACCTAGAAACAGGCATGGTTGTGTCTGATAATGGCCATAACTTGGTGGCGGCTTTGGAGATCGGCAAGCTCACACACATACAATTATATGGGGGAGAAAAAAGAACTGGGTCGCACATCCACAGTGCTTGGCTTTGACCTAAAAGGTGTACAGCCCCCCGTATTGCATGCTGTACAAGAGGCATTAGTGTACATTTTGATCAAAAGGCATAAGCCCACTCACCACGTCAAGGAAGCCTCTATTGAGTGGGACCTACTCTGACAAAAGGGCGCAGCACGGTGCGATGACAAAGCGGTGATGTCCTGGTAGGCGGCGGGGCCCAGGAGTCAAAACAGCAACCATGCTGTCTGACAATGCCACCCATGGCACTGGGTCCCACCAACCCACCAGAACAGCACCACAAAAACAAAGGCCACCGCACAGTACTGCACCATGTGAACAGCTGTCTAACACAGCATGTCCATTACTATCAGGAGCTACAGGTCAATGACCACTATATGCAATCCTGTGTGATTAAAACCACCTGTGCCGAATGGGAGGAGTGCTGACGCCAGTAATAAAGAAGAAAGATTCAAATAACAATTATATGGGGGAGAAAAAAGAACTGGGTCGCACATCCACAGTGCTTGGCTTTGACCTAAAAGGTGTACAGCCCCCCGTATTGCATGCTGTACAAGAGGCATTAGTGTACATTTTGATCAAAAGGCATAAGCCCACTCACCACGTCAAGGAAGCCTCTATTGAGTGGGACCTACTCTGACAAAAGGGCGCAGCACGGTGCGATGACAAAGCGGTGATGTCCTGGTAGGCGGCGGGGCCCAGGAGTCAAAACAGCAACCATGCTGTCTGACAATGCCACCCATGGCACTGGGTCCCACCAACCCACCAGAACAGCACCACAAAAACAAAGGCCACCGCACAGTACTGCACCATGTGAACAGCTGTCTAACACAGCATGTCCATTACTATCAGGAGCTACAGGTCAATGACCACTATATGCAATCCTGTGTGATTAAAACCACCTGTGCCGAATGGGAGGAGTGCTGACGCCAGTAATAAAGAAGAAAGATTCAAATAACAATTATATGGGGGAGAAAAAAGAACTGGGTCGCACATCCACAGTGCTTGGCTTTGACCTAAAAGGTGTACAGCCCCCCGTATTGCATGCTGTACAAGAGGCATTAGTGTACATTTTGATCAAAAGGCATAAGCCCACTCACCACGTCAAGGAAGCCTCTATTGAGTGGGACCTACTCTGACAAAAGGGCGCAGCACGGTGCGATGACAAAGCGGTGATGTCCTGGTAGGCGGCGGGGCCCAGGAGTCAAAACAGCAACCATGCTGTCTGACAATGCCACCCATGGCACTGGGTCCCACCAACCCACCAGAACAGCACCACAAAAACAAAGGCCACCGCACAGTACTGCACCATGTGAACAGCTGTCTAACACAGCATGTCCATTACTATCAGGAGCTACAGGTCAATGACCACTATATGCAATCCTGTGTGATTAAAACCACCTGTGCCGAATGGGAGGAGTGCTGACGCCAGTAATAAAGAAGAAAGATTCAAATAACAATTATATGGGGGAGAAAAAAGAACTGGGTCGCACATCCACAGTGCTTGGCTTTGACCTAAAAGGTGTACAGCCCCCCGTATTGCATGCTGTACAAGAGGCATTAGTGTACATTTTGATCAAAAGGCATAAGCCCACTCACCACGTCAAGGAAGCCTCTATTGAGTGGGACCTACTCTGACAAAAGGGCGCAGCACGGTGCGATGACAAAGCGGTGATGTCCTGGTAGGCGGCGGGGCCCAGGAGTCAAAACAGCAACCATGCTGTCTGACAATGCCACCCATGGCACTGGGTCCCACCAACCCACCAGAACAGCACCACAAAAACAAAGGCCACCGCACAGTACTGCACCATGTGAACAGCTGTCTAACACAGCATGTCCATTACTATCAGGAGCTACAGGTCAATGACCACTATATGCAATCCTGTGTGATTAAAACCACCTGTGCCGAATGGGAGGAGTGCTGACGCCAGTAATAAAGAAGAAAGATTCAAATAACAATTATATGGGGGAGAAAAAAGAACTGGGTCGCACATCCACAGTGCTTGGCTTTGACCTAAAAGGTGTACAGCCCCCCGTATTGCATGCTGTACAAGAGGCATTAGTGTACATTTTGATCAAAAGGCATAAGCCCACTCACCACGTCAAGGAAGCCTCTATTGAGTGGGACCTACTCTGACAAAAGGGCGCAGCACGGTGCGATGACAAAGCGGTGATGTCCTGGTAGGCGGCGGGGCCCAGGAGTCAAAACAGCAACCATGCTGTCTGACAATGCCACCCATGGCACTGGGTCCCACCAACCCACCAGAACAGCACCACAAAAACAAAGGCCACCGCACAGTACTGCACCATGTGAACAGCTGTCTAACACAGCATGTCCATTACTATCAGGAGCTACAGGTCAATGACCACTATATGCAATCCTGTGTGATTAAAACCACCTGTGCCGAATGGGAGGAGTGCTGACGCCAGTAATAAAGAAGAAAGATTCAAATAACAATTATATGGGGGAGAAAAAAGAACTGGGTCGCACATCCACAGTGCTTGGCTTTGACCTAAAAGGTGTACAGCCCCCCGTATTGCATGCTGTACAAGAGGCATTAGTGTACATTTTGATCAAAAGGCATAAGCCCACTCACCACGTCAAGGAAGCCTCTATTGAGTGGGACCTACTCTGACAAAAGGGCGCAGCACGGTGCGATGACAAAGCGGTGATGTCCTGGTAGGCGGCGGGGCCCAGGAGTCAAAACAGCAACCATGCTGTCTGACAATGCCACCCATGGCACTGGGTCCCACCAACCCACCAGAACAGCACCACAAAAACAAAGGCCACCGCACAGTACTGCACCATGTGAACAGCTGTCTAACACAGCATGTCCATTACTATCAGGAGCTACAGGTCAATGACCACTATATGCAATCCTGTGTGATTAAAACCACCTGTGCCGAATGGGAGGAGTGCTGACGCCAGTAATAAAGAAGAAAGATTCAAATAACAATTATATGGGGGAGAAAAAAGAACTGGGTCGCACATCCACAGTGCTTGGCTTTGACCTAAAAGGTGTACAGCCCCCCGTATTGCATGCTGTACAAGAGGCATTAGTGTACATTTTGATCAAAAGGCATAAGCCCACTCACCACGTCAAGGAAGCCTCTATTGAGTGGGACCTACTCTGACAAAAGGGCGCAGCACGGTGCGATGACAAAGCGGTGATGTCCTGGTAGGCGGCGGGGCCCAGGAGTCAAAACAGCAACCATGCTGTCTGACAATGCCACCCATGGCACTGGGTCCCACCAACCCACCAGAACAGCACCACAAAAACAAAGGCCACCGCACAGTACTGCACCATGTGAACAGCTGTCTAACACAGCATGTCCATTACTATCAGGAGCTACAGGTCAATGACCACTATATGCAATCCTGTGTGATTAAAACCACCTGTGCCGAATGGGAGGAGTGCTGACGCCAGTAATAAAGAAGAAAGATTCAAATAACAATTATATGGGGGAGAAAAAAGAACTGGGTCGCACATCCACAGTGCTTGGCTTTGACCTAAAAGGTGTACAGCCCCCCGTATTGCATGCTGTACAAGAGGCATTAGTGTACATTTTGATCAAAAGGCATAAGCCCACTCACCACGTCAAGGAAGCCTCTATTGAGTGGGACCTACTCTGACAAAAGGGCGCAGCACGGTGCGATGACAAAGCGGTGATGTCCTGGTAGGCGGCGGGGCCCAGGAGTCAAAACAGCAACCATGCTGTCTGACAATGCCACCCATGGCACTGGGTCCCACCAACCCACCAGAACAGCACCACAAAAACAAAGGCCACCGCACAGTACTGCACCATGTGAACAGCTGTCTAACACAGCATGTCCATTACTATCAGGAGCTACAGGTCAATGACCACTATATGCAATCCTGTGTGATTAAAACCACCTGTGCCGAATGGGAGGAGTGCTGACGCCAGTAATAAAGAAGAAAGATTCAAATAACAATTATATGGGGGAGAAAAAAGAACTGGGTCGCACATCCACAGTGCTTGGCTTTGACCTAAAAGGTGTACAGCCCCCCGTATTGCATGCTGTACAAGAGGCATTAGTGTACATTTTGATAAAAAAGGCATAAGCCCACTCACCACGTCAAGGAAGCCTCTATTGAGTGGGACCTACTCTGACAAAAGGGCGCAGCACGGTGCGATGACAAAGCGGTGATGTCCTGGTAGGCGGCGGGGCCCAGGAGTCAAAACAGCAACCATGCTGTCTGACAATGCCACCCATGGCACTGGGTCCCACCAACCCACCAGAACAGCACCACAAAAACAAAGGCCACCGCACAGTACTGCACCATGTGAACAGCTGTCTAACACAGCATGTCCATTACTATCAGGAGCTACAGGTCAATGACCACTATATGCAATCCTGTGTGATTAAAACCACCTGTGCCGAATGGGAGGAGTGCTGACGCCAGTAATAAAGAAGAAAGATTCAAATAACAATTATATGGGGGAGAAAAAAGAACTGGGTCGCACATCCACAGTGCTTGGCTTTGACCTAAAAGGTGTACAGCCCCCCGTATTGCATGCTGTACAAGAGGCATTAGTGTACATTTTGATCAAAAGGCATAAGCCCACTCACCACGTCAAGGAAGCCTCTATTGAGTGGGACCTACTCTGACAAAAGGGCGCAGCACGGTGCGATGACAAAGCGGTGATGTCCTGGTAGGCGGCGGGGCCCAGGAGTCAAAACAGCAACCATGCTGTCTGACAATGCCACCCATGGCACTGGGTCCCACCAACCCACCAGAACAGCACCACAAAAACAAAGGCCACCGCACAGTACTGCACCATGTGAACAGCTGTCTAACACAGCATGTCCATTACTATCAGGAGCTACAGGTCAATGACCACTATATGCAATCCTGTGTGATTAAAACCACCTGTGCCGAATGGGAGGAGTGCTGACGCCAGTAATAAAGAAGAAAGATTCAAATAACAATTATATGGGGGAGAAAAAAGAACTGGGTCGCACATCCACAGTGCTTGGCTTTGACCTAAAAGGTGTACAGCCCCCCGTATTGCATGCTGTACAAGAGGCATTAGTGTACATTTTGATCAAAAGGCATAAGCCCACTCACCACGTCAAGGAAGCCTCTATTGAGTGGGACCTACTCTGACAAAAGGGCGCAGCACGGTGCGATGACAAAGCGGTGATGTCCTGGTAGGCGGCGGGGCCCAGGAGTCAAAACAGGACCCACTCATTGAGGCGACCTTGACGCGGTGAGTGGGCTTACGCCTTTTGATCAAAATGTACACTAATGCCTCATTTAGCGAATAGCATAGAGGTGGTACACATGCGCTATTTAGTGCTGTCTCTTGCAGAAGTGCAGGGATGAGATCATAGCGTTTGCAGTGGATGTGCGATCCATTTCCTTTTTTTCTCAAATTGTTTATTATTATATAGAGCTTCTGTCCCTGGGTCAGCACTCCGTCCACTAGTCAGGTGATTTTAATTAGCCCAGTATCCTGTAGTAAGGGTTAAATTAGCCTATCATGCTCTCAGTTGGAGTTCCTGTGAGCTTCAGAGCAGGTGAGCTTAGACAACTGTTCACATGGTGCGGTGCTGCACGGGGGCCGCTGTGCTGTTTTCCTGGCTGGTTGGTGGGGCCCAGAGCTAGGTCTGGCATGGTCAGACAGCAGGGGTGCTGTTTGGCCACTGGGTCCCGCCGCTGGCCGGGATGGCGCCACAGCGCTGGTGGTCGCCGTGCAGCGCCGCGCCAATTTTAGGTTAGGACCCACTCATTGAGGCGACCTTGACGCGGTGAGTGGGCTTACGCCTTTTGATCAAAATGTACACTAATGCCTCATTTAGCGAATAGCATAGAGGTGGTACACATGCGCTATTTAGTGCTGTCTCTTGCAGAAGTGCAGGGATGAGATCATAGCGTTTGCAGTGGATGTGCGATCCATTTCCTTTTTTTCTCAAATTGTTTATTATTATATAGAGCTTCTGTCCCTGGGTCAGCACTCCGTCCACTAGTCAGGTGATTTTAATTAGCCCAGTATCCTGTAGTAAGGGTTAAATTAGCCTATCATGCTCTCAGTTGGAGTTCCTGTGAGCTTCAGAGCAGGTGAGCTTAGACAACTGTTCACATGGTGCGGTGCTGCACGGGGGCCGCTGTGCTGTTTTCCTGGCTGGTTGGTGGGGCCCAGAGCTAGGTCTGGCATGGTCAGACAGCAGGGGTGCTGTTTGGCCACTGGGTCCCGCCGCTGGCCGGGATGGCGCCACAGCGCTGGTGGTCGCCGTGCAGCGCCGCGCCAATTTTAGGTTAGGACCCACTCATTGAGGCGACCTTGACGCGGTGAGTGGGCTTACGCCTTTTGATCAAAATGTACACTAATGCCTCATTTAGCGAATAGCATAGAGGTGGTACACATGCGCTATTTAGTGCTGTCTCTTGCAGAAGTGCAGGGATGAGATCATAGCGTTTGCAGTGGATGTGCGATCCATTTCCTTTTTTTCTCAAATTGTTTATTATTATATAGAGCTTCTGTCCCTGGGTCAGCACTCCGTCCACTAGTCAGGTGATTTTAATTAGCCCAGTATCCTGTAGTAAGGGTTAAATTAGCCTATCATGCTCTCAGTTGGAGTTCCTGTGAGCTTCAGAGCAGGTGAGCTTAGACAACTGTTCACATGGTGCGGTGCTGCACGGGGGCCGCTGTGCTGTTTTCCTGGCTGGTTGGTGGGGCCCAGAGCTAGGTCTGGCATGGTCAGACAGCAGGGGTGCTGTTTGGCCACTGGGTCCCGCCGCTGGCCGGGATGGCGCCACAGCGCTGGTGGTCGCCGTGCAGCGCCGCGCCAATTTTAGGTTAGGACCCACTCATTGAGGCGACCTTGACGCGGTGAGTGGGCTTACGCCTTTTGATCAAAATGTACACTAATGCCTCATTTAGCGAATAGCATAGAGGTGGTACACATGCGCTATTTAGTGCTGTCTCTTGCAGAAGTGCAGGGATGAGATCATAGCGTTTGCAGTGGATGTGCGATCCATTTCCTTTTTTTCTCAAATTGTTTATTATTATATAGAGCTTCTGTCCCTGGGTCAGCACTCCGTCCACTAGTCAGGTGATTTTAATTAGCCCAGTATCCTGTAGTAAGGGTTAAATTAGCCTATCATGCTCTCAGTTGGAGTTCCTGTGAGCTTCAGAGCAGGTGAGCTTAGACAACTGTTCACATGGTGCGGTGCTGCACGGGGGCCGCTGTGCTGTTTTCCTGGCTGGTTGGTGGGGCCCAGAGCTAGGTCTGGCATGGTCAGACAGCAGGGGTGCTGTTTGGCCACTGGGTCCCGCCGCTGGCCGGGATGGCGCCACAGCGCTGGTGGTCGCCGTGCAGCGCCGCGCCAATTTTAGGTTAGGACCCACTCATTGAGGCGACCTTGACGCGGTGAGTGGGCTTACGCCTTTTGATCAAAATGTACACTAATGCCTCATTTAGCGAATAGCATAGAGGTGGTACACATGCGCTATTTAGTGCTGTCTCTTGCAGAAGTGCAGGGATGAGATCATAGCGTTTGCAGTGGATGTGCGATCCATTTCCTTTTTTTCTCAAATTGTTTATCACACACATACAATGCCTAGCCCACGTGTTCAACTTAGTGGTTCAGCGGTTTCTCAAAACCTGCCCCAATTTGCCTGAGCTACTGGTGAAGGTGCGCCACATGTGTGCCCATTTCCAAAAGACATCTACAGCTGCCGCTGGTTTGGCAACGCTGTTGTGCGATGTGAGCATGCGCTGGAACTCCACGTTCCACATATTGGCCAGGCTTTGTGAGCAGCAGAGGGCAGTTGTGGAATACCAGCTGCAACATGGTCGTCACCTTTCCAGTCAGCTTCCGCTCTTCACAAGCGACGAGTGGGCATAATTGTCTGACCTCTGTGAGTTGTTACGCAACTTTGAGGAATAAACACAGATGGTGAGCGGTGATGCTGCTATTATCAGAGTAACCATCCCACTTCTGTGTCTACTGAAACACTCGCTGCTCACAATGAAGTTGGATGATGATGAGGAGCAGGAGTAGGAGACGGTTGCCTCCGCTACAGAGGGTAGTACCCATAGCAGGTAAACTCTATCTGTTCAGTGTGGATCGGCAGAAGAAGAAGAAGAGGATGTGGAGATTGAGAGTTATCCTCCTAATGAGGACAGCAAAGTCTTGTCTGTTGGGACTCTGGCACACATGGCTGATTTTATTTTATGCTGCATTTCCCGTGACCCTCGTGTTGTACGCAATTTGGCCAATTACTGGTTGTTCACCCTTCTCGACCCCCGCTACAAAGAGAACTTCTCATCTCTCATTCCTGTGGTGGAGAGTACTAGCAAAATGGTGCAATACCAGAAGGTCCTTGTGGAAAAAGTGCTCCAAAAATTTCCAGCTGACAACACTGGCGGCAGAGTACATAGTTCCTTGGGCAACCGAGAAGGGGGGACGAGGGGAACACACAGCAGTTCCAACATAGGCAGGGAAACACTCTCCAAGGCTTGGGACAGTTTCATGACACCCCGCAAGCACCCTCACCCTGATGTGTGGCCTTCTGTGACAAGGAGGGAAACATTTTGGAAGATTGTGAAGGAGTACTTAGCAGACCGTGTCTGTGTCCTCAATGATCCCTCTGTGCCTTACAACTATTGGGTGTCCAAGCTGGACATGTGGCACAAACAGGCGCTCTACGCCTTGGAGGTGCTGGCCTGCCCTGCCACCAGCGTTTTGTCAGAGTGGGTATTTAGTGATGCTGGGGGCATAATAACTAATAAGCGCTTCCAACTGTCAACTGAAAATGCTGACCGATTGACTCTTATCAAAATGAACAAGCCCTGGATTGCCCCTGACTTCTCTACTTAACCAGAGGAAAGTGGCTGAACATAAAGGCACTTCAAATGTGGCTTTTATGGTGTATTGAATACACTGTATTCCAATGTACCCCTTCCACCACAAAAAAGTGCATATGGTTCAATCTTCCTTTTCTCGTCCTCCTCTTCCATCACATCAACATGCTTATTAGGCTGCCCTTGCTCTTAATGTTTGAGAGGGTCAGCTCAGCAGTAGGCCCTCAACCATAATTTTTTCAATGGTCAGCTCAGAAGCAGGCCCTCGCCCATAATTTTTTCCATGGTCAGATCAGCAGTAGGCACTCGCCCCTAATGTTTTAGGGAGTCAGCTCAGTAGCAGACCCTCAACCATAATTTTTTGGATGGTCAGCTCAGCAGCAGGCCCTCGCCCATAATTTTTTCCATGGTCAGCTCAGAAGCAGGCCCTCGTCCATAATTTTTTCCATGGTCAGCTCAGCAGCAGGCCCTCATCCCTAATGTTTTAGAGTCAGCTCAGCAGCAGACCCTCACCCCTAATGTTTTAGATGGTCAGCTCAGCAGCAGGCCCTCACCCATTATGTTTTAGATGGTCAGCTTGGCAGCAGGCCCCCACCCATAATGTTTTAGATGGTCACCTCAGCAGCAGGCCCTCACCCATAATTTTTTCCATGGTTTAGATAAGCAGCAGGCCCTCGCCCCTAATGTTTTAGAGGGTCAGCTCAGCAGTAGGCCCTGTTGGACGGACTGTTTTAACAGAGACGTTCAGATGAGTGATCTGAGAGCCTCTTTTGGTTTCACTTTGTTTGTGTGTTGCTGGTATGTTCACACCTCCTGTTTAGGTGTGGATTATGTGACCTTTACCTCTCCCTATTTAGTCTGAATTTACCCATCACTCCTTACTCTGGATAGCTTCATTTGGTTTTGGAAGAGTTGGAGTGTGGTTCTTGTTGAAGTCCTGTTCATCCATCATCCTCAGAAGTTAATTGCTTCCCTCCCCCCTTGTTGTTTACTAGGCCTCAGCGAGACACTGGTTCCTTTACCAGGGAAGGAACGGGTTGTCTCTGACCTGTCATTACCTTCAGAGCATCTGAGGATCACCAGGGTTTTCTAGGTTCCTGTGTATGGGCATCTCTACCATCGAGAGGTGCCCATACGGATAGGAATTAGGGCGAGGAGGAGGATTCTATAGGTGGTGACTAGGGATGAGCGAACCCGAACTGTATAGTTCGGGTAAGTACCGAATTTTGGGGTGTCCGTGACACGGACCCGAACCCGGACATTTTCGTAAAAGTCTGGGTTTAGGTTCGGTGTTCGTCGCTTTCTTGGCGCTTTTTGAAAGGCTGCAAAGCAGCCAATCAACAAGCGTCATACTACTTGCCCCAAGAGGCCGTCACAGCCATGCCTACTATTGGCATGGCTGTGATTTGCCAGAGCACCATGTGACCCAGCCTCTATTTCCCGTCACTGTGCTCTGATCAGCATAGGGAGAGGTTGCAGCTGCGACGTTAGGGCAAGATTAGGCAGTGATTAACTCCTCCAAAAGACTTCATTCAGAGATCAATCTGCAGCTGTGGATGATTGAACTGCTGCTATTGAATTGCTCACTGTTTTTAGGCTGCCCAGAGCGTTTTTCAGTCACTTTTTTCTCGGGTGATCGGCGGCCATTTTGTGTCTTGTGGTGTGCCAGCACAAGCTGCCACCAAGTGCATTTAACCTTCAATGGTGTGGTTGTTTTTTGGCTAAATCCTACATCATGGTCAAGCTGTCACACCAAGTGCATTTAACCAGCAATAGTGTGGTTATTTTTTGGCCATATACTACATCAGGGGCAAGCTGAGCCTGTCACCAAGTGCATTTAACCCTCAATGGTGCGGTTGTTTTTTGGCTAAATCCTACATCAGGGTCAATCTGTCACACCAAGTGCATTTAACCAGCAATAGTGTGGTTATTTTTTGGCCATATACTACATCAGGGGCAAGCTGAGCCTGTCACCAAGTACATTTAACCCTCAATGGTGTGGTTGTTTTTTGGCTAAATCCTACATCAGGGTCAAGCTGTCACACCAAGTGCATTTAACCATCAATAGTCTGGTTATTTTTTGGCCATATACTACATCAGGGGCAAGCTGAGCCTGTCACCAAGTGCATTTAACCCTCAATAGTGTGGTTGGTCAAGCTGTCACACCAAGTGCATTTAACCATCAATAGTGTGGTCAGTAAACCTATACCTGTCACCCAGTGCCTAAATAATAGGCCTCAAATTTATATCCAGCTAAATCTGTCGTTACTGCTGTACTGCTGTGGCTGGTCAAGTTATTTAGTGTCCGTCAAAGCACAGTTTTTGTTCTGGGTTGAAATACAATTCCCAATTTAGCAATTTCCTAATTTAGTGGTTTCTGCTGTATCAGAGCTATTTTAAATCTATCCCTAAAAGGGTATATAAGATTCAAGGTGCACATAGGGTCATTCTGAATAACTTCACACACACGCTACTGTGCATTTCCAAGTCTAATTCTGTCAGTAAACCTATACCTGTCAGCCAGCGCCTAAATACTAGGCCTCAAATTTATATCCAGCTAAATCTGTCGTCACTGCTGTACTGCTGTGGCTGGTCAAGTTATTTAGTGTCCGTCAAAGCACATTTTTTGTTTCTGGGTTGAAATACAATTCCCAATTTAGCAATTTCCTAATTTAGTGGTTTCTGCTGTATCAGAGCTATTTTAAATCTATCCCTAAAAGGGTATATTAGATTCAAGGTGCACATAGGGTCATTCTGAAAAACTTCACACACACGCTACTGTGCATTTCCAAGTCTAATTCTGTCAGCAAACCTATACCTGTCACCCAGCGCCTAAATAATAGGCCTTAAATTTATATCCAGCTAAATCTTTTGTTACTGCTGTACTGCTGTGGCTGGTCAAGTTATTTAGTGTCCGTCAAAGCACATTTTTTGTTCTGGGTTGAAATACAATTCCCAATTTAGCAATTTCCTAATTTAGTGGTTTCTGCTGTATCAGAGCTATTTGAAATCTATCCCTAAAAGGGTATATAAGATTCAAGGTGCACATAGGGTCATTCTGAATAATTTCACACACACGCTACTGTGCATTTCCAAGTCTAATTCTGTCAGTAAACCTATACCTGTCACCCAGCGCCTAAATACTAGGCCTCCAATTTATATCCAGCTAAATCTGTCGTTACTGCTGTGCTGCTGTGGCTGGTCAAGTTATTTAGTGTCCGTCAAAGCACATTTTTTGTTCTGGGTTGAAATACAATTCCCAATTTAGCAATTTCCTAATTTAGTGGTTTCTGCTGTATCAGAGCTATTTTAAATCTATCCCTAAAAGGGTATATTAGATTCAAGGTGCACATAGGGTCATTCTGAATTTCTTCACACACACGCTACTGTGCATTGCCAAGTCTAATTCTGTCAGTAAACCTATACCTGTCACCCAGCACCTAAATACTAGGCCTCAAATTTATATCCAGCTAAATCTGTCGTTACTGCTGTACTGCTGTGGCTGGTCAAGTTATTTAGTGTCCGTCAAAGCACAGTTTTTGTTCTGGGTTGAAATACAATTCCCAATTTAGCAATTTCCTAATTTAGTGGTTTCTGCTGTATCAGAGCTATTTTAAATCTACCCCTAAAAGGGTATATAAGATTCAAGGTGCACATAGGGTCATTCTGAATAACTTCACACACACGCTACTGTGCATTTCCAAGTCTAATTCTGTCAGTAAACGTATACCTGTCACCCAGCGCCTAAATAATAGGCCTCAAATTTATATCCAGCTAAATCTGTTGTTATTGCTGTGCCTGTATTAGTGTAATACGGTACCTAAATAGATAGCCAGATAGTGTTAGGTGTCTGTGAAAAAAGGCCTGAATTTGAATTCAATACATTGGGCCAAATAATATTTTTCTTATTGTGGTGAACGGTAACAATGAGGAAAACATCTAGTAAGGGACGCGGACGCGGACATGGTCGTGGTGGTGTTAGTGGACCCTCTGGTGCTGGGAGAGGACGTGGCCGTTCTGCCACAGCCACACGTCCTAGTGTACCAACTACCTCAGGTCCCAGTAGCCGCCATAATTTACAGCGATATTTGGTGGGGCCCAATGCCGTTCTAAGGATGGTAAGGCCTGAGCAGGTACAGGCATTAGTCAATTCGGTGGCCGACAGTGGATCCAGCACGTTCACATTTTCTCCCACCCAGTCTTCTGCAGAAAGCGCACAGATGGCGCCTGAAAACCAAGCCCATCAGTCTGTCACATCACCCCCATGCATACCAGGGAAATTGTCTGAGCCGCAAGTTATGCAGCAGTCTCTTATGCTGTTTGAAGACTCTGCTGGCAGGGTTTCCCAAGGGCTTCCACCTAGCCCTTCCCCAGCAGTGGAAGACATAGAATGCACTGACGCACAACCACTTATGTTTCCTGATGATGAGGACATGGGAATACCACCTCAGCATGTCTCTGATGATGACGAAACACAGGTGCCAACTGCTGCGTCTTTCTGCAGTGTGCAGACTGAACAGGAGGTCAGGGATCATGACTGGGTGGAAGACGATGCAGGGGACGATGAGGTTCTAGACCCCACATGGAATGAAGGTCGTGCCACTGACTTTCACAGTTCGGAGGAAGAGGCAGTGGTGAGACCGAGCCAACAGCGTAGCAAAAGAGGGATCAGTGGGCAAAAGCAGAACACCCGCCGCCAAGAAGAGACTCCGCCTGCTACTGACCGCCGCCATCTGGGACCGAGCACGCCAAAGCCAGCTTAAAGGAGTTCCCTGGCATGGCACTTCTTCAAACAATGTGCTGACGACAAGACCCGAGTGGTTTGCACGCTGTGCCATCAGAGCCTGAAGCGAGGCATTAACGTTCTCAACCTTACCACAACCTGCATGACCAGGCACCTGCATGCAAAGCATGAACTGAAGTGGAGTAAACACCTTAAAAACAAGGAAGTCACTCAGGCTCCCCCTGCTACCTCTTCTGCTGCTGCCGCCTCGGCCTCTTCCTCCGCCTCTGGAGGAACGTTGGCACCTGCCGCCCAGCAAACAGGGGATGTACCACCAACACCACCACCTCCGTCACCAAGCATCTCAACCATGTCACACGGCAGCGTTCAGCTCTCCATCTCACAAACATTTGAGAGAAAGCGTAAATTCCCACCTAGCCACCCTCGATCCCTGGCCCTGAATGCCAGCATTTCTAAACTACTGGTGTCACGAGGGTGTCACAAGGGTGACATGCAGACTGATTCTCTGCTGACATGAAGCCAGATTCTCTGTTACGGGACCTCTCTCCTCTGCCTGGGTGCTGGGCCTAAATATATGACAATGGACTGTTAAAGTGGTGGCTGACGTGAAGCCTGATTCTCTGCTATGACATGCAGACTGATTCTCTGCTGACATGAAGCCAGATTCTCTGTTACGGGACCTCTTTCCTCTGCCTGGGTGCCTGGGCCTAAATATATGCCAATGGACTGTTCCAATGTTGGGTGACGTGAAGCCTGATTCTCTGCTATGACAGGCAGACTGATTCTCTGCTGACATGAAGCCAGATTCTCTGTTACGGGATCTCTCTCCTCTGCCTAGGTGCCTGGGCCTAAATATATGCCAATGGACTGTTCCAATGTTGGGTGACGTGAAGCCTGATTCTCTTCTATGACATGCAGACTGATTCTCTGTTGACATGAAGCCAGATTCTCTGTTACGGGACCTCTCTCCTCTGCCTGGGTGCTGGGCCTAAATATATGCCAATGGACTGTTACAGTGGTGGCTGACATGAAGCCTGATTCTCTGCTATGACATGCAGACTGATTCTCTGCTGACATGAAGCCAGATTCTCTGTTACGGGACCTCTCTCCTCTGCCTGGGTGCTGGGCCTAAATATATGACAATGGACTGTTCCAATGTTGGGTGACGTGAAGCCTGATTCTCTGCTATGACATGCAGACTGATTCTCTGCTGACATGAAGCCAGATTCTCTGTTACGGGACCTCTCTCCTCTGCCTGGGTGCTGGGCCTAAATATATGACAATGGACTGTTGCAGTGGTGGCTGACGTGAAGCCTGATTCTCTGCTATGGGACCTCTCTCCAATTGATATTGGTTAATTTTTATTTATTTTATTTTTATTTTTATTCATTTCCCTATCCACATTTGTTTGCAGGGGATTTACCTACATGTTGCTGCCTTTTGCAGCCTTCTAGCTCTTTCCTGGGCTGTTTTACAGCCTTTTTAGTGCCGAAAAGTTTGGGTCCCCATTGACTTCAATGGGGTTCGGGTTCGGGATGAAGTTCGGATCGGTTTCGGATCCCGAACCCGAACATTTCCGGGAAGTTCGGCCGAACTTCTCGAACCCGAACATCCAGGTGTATGCTCAACTCTAGTGGTGACCCTCTTCTGGGGATGAGTGTCAACGTGTGGGTATGTTTATTTCATTGCTTAAAGAGGATGTCCAATCTTGAGCTTTTTCTCTGCCGACCGGATCACCGCCCCTCCGGTCGATAGATGAATTCTTTAGAGCCTTCGGTCTTATCTACGATGACCTGAATCGGATCTCTCAGGCCGAGACCAAGTTACGGGGTTTGCGGCAGGGAGAATGTTCCGTGAAGACCTATTGCTCTGAATTTAGGAGATGGGCTACCGATACAGAGTCTAACGGTCCTGCTCTCTGTAGCCAATTCTGTCAGGGTCTCTCTGAGAGACTGCAGGATTTCATGAAAATCCTGAGCCATTGGAGGCAGCTATGTCCCTTGCTGTACGTATTAATAGACACCTGAGGGAGGATCTAGGGGTCCTCACCTTTAGGACGTACTGACAACAAGGGTACTGCTTCCTTTGACACTTATGGTGGAGAGACACTGGTGGTTGCACCTTGTGATGAGCCTATGCAGTTAGGAGGAGCTACTCCTGGAACTACTGGCAAAAGCTTGGGTCATATGAAAGGAGTTTGCTTTTGTTGCGGAAAGAAGGGGCATTTTGTATATTGAATATTTGTCCGTACTTGCAACATCAAGGTGTAAACAAAAAGACAAAGTCGTTTAATCCCCAAATTACTATTGATGGTGTGGGTGAGGAGCAAGAAAACCTACTTTTGTCTTTTACTGGTAGTACTCGTTTTATCCTATCTGCCGAGGTGGCGCTAGAGTCCAAAACTGTAAAAATCGAAGCATTTATCAACAGTGGGGCAGGAGTTAACTTGATTGATGGACAGTTTGTTCGCATTCACGGGTTGACTACTAATGCATTCGAGAAAAGTATTTCTGTCTTTGCAATTGACTCAGCAGTGCGCACCTCTCACCCAAAAATGCCTGTCGCAGGTAGTAAATGACATTCATTTAATAGTGGGTGATTTTCATCAGGAATCTATCTCCTGTTATGTGTTGGAGGATCTGCCTGCTCTGTTGGTGTTGGGTCTACCATCGTTAAGCAAACACAACCCTAACATCGGCAAGTAAGACAGATTCTCGATTGGAGTGATTTTTGCATGGACTAACTGCCTTAATGCATCGTTCTCTATTGTTACCACTAAAACTGTACCCTCGTTCATTTCTGAATTTTCAAATGTGTTCTCTGAGAGTGAAAATCAGGAGTTGCCTCAACTCCAGGAGTATGACTGTCCCGTCAAATTGCCAATTCTCGGTTGTATAGTCTTTCAGAACCCGAAAGAAAGACTGCGCGAGAGTATATCACCGAGAGTTTGGCAAAGGGACATATTAGACCATGCAAGTCCCCAGTGGATGCTGGGTTTTTCTTTGTAAAGAAAAAGTATGGTACCCTGAGGCCATATCTTGTTGTCCGTGAGCTCAATCGTATCACCGTCCGTGATCCTTACCCTCTTCCTTTGATTCTGGATTTGTTTAGTCAGATTGTCGGTGCCAAGATGTTCTCTAAATTGGATTTGAGGGGGGCATATAATTTGGTAAGGATCAAGGAGGGGGATAAGTGGAAGACCGCATTTAATACCCCTGAGGGTTATTTTGAAAACCTGGGTTAACCAATGCTCCTGCGTTTTTTCAACATTTTGTCAATTACATCTTTCATCATCTGGTGGGGAGGTTTGTCATTATATATATTAATGACATACTAATTTATTCGCCTAATATGATGACTAATCAGGATCATGTGAGACAGTTGTTATAGATCCTAAGAGAGAATAAGTTGTATGCTAAGATGGAAAAGAGTGTATTTGCTATACAGGAAGTGCAATTTCTCGGTTACCTGCTCTCATCCTCAGGTTTTCGTGTGGATCCCGAGAAGGTCTGTGCCGTGTTGGACTGGGATCGACCCGAAAATCTCACAGAGCTTATGCGGTTTTTAGGGTTTACCAACTACTACTGTAAATTTATCTTGAACTATTCATCGGTGGTTAAACCTTTAACAGACATGACTAGGAAGGGTGCTGATATTTCTATCTGGTCTGATGTGGCATTACAGGCCTTTTCTGCAATGAAAAAATGTTTCGCTTCGTCCCCTATTCTGGTACAACCAGATTGTTGAGGATGACGCCTCCTAGGTAGGGGAAGAAGCAATCTTGTTGCAGGGTCCTTCACCCAGTAAATGGCGCTGATGTGCATTTTTCTCTAAAAGACTCTCGACTGCTAAAAGGAATTATGATGTGGGGACTAGGGAATTGTTGGACATTAAGTTGGCGTTCGAGGAATGGCGGCATTCGTTGAAAGGAGCAATTCATCCTATTATGGTAATTACGGATCACAAGAATCTGGCTTACCTGGAGTCGGCTAAGCTACTAAACCCAAGGCAGGCCAGATGGTCATTGTTTTTCACCAGATTTAACTTCATTGTCACTTACCGCCCTGGGGTTAAGAATGGCAGGGTAGATGCTTTGTCGAGTAGCTTTCCTGGGGGGGGGGGGGGGAGGCGGGGTCAAGTCTAATGACCCTAGTCCCATTTTATCACTTTATCTCAAGGGGTAGTTATATCCGCTCTCTATCCTGATCTCGAGGCCAGGGTGTTTCGGCACCCGAATTTAATGAGCCATTCGCAGTTTCACTGTACCGGCCGTGCGTACTTACACGTGCATGGCTTAATCTTTGAGACAAGCATATGCTACTGGCAGGATCAACCAGGTAGGCGACGGAGCGAAGGCACATGAGGATGCTCTGGTTTCTTGTCCTCCAGGGAAATTGTTTATTCCCTCCGAATTACATCACAAGATGTTCGAGGAACATCACTGTATGGTGCTTGCTAGGCACTCTAGGAGCAGATCAACTGTCGATCTCATCTCTCGCAGATTCTGGTGGCTGGGGTTGCGTAAGTGTGTTGAGAACTATGTGTCAGCCTGTGGTACCTGTGCATGTGATAAGGTGACACATACTCAGCCTTCCGGATCTCTGCTTCCATTGCCCATCCCATCCAGACCTTGGACCCATTTGTCCATGGATTTAATCACAGATTTGCCGAATTCTTCGGGAAAAAACGTTATTCTGGTGGTTGTCGATCTTTTTAGTAAAATGGCACACTTTATTGCATTACCTAGTCTACCCAATGCTAAAACTCTTGCACAGATGTTTGTCGACAACATTGTGAAACTACATGGCATTCCCTCTGATGTGGTGTCTGATAGAGGGACTCAGTTTGTTTTCAGATTCTGGAAAGCGTTCTGTACTCGTCTGGGTGTACAATTGTCCTTCTCTTCGACTTTTCATCCTCAGTCGAACGGACAGACAGAGCGCACTAATCAGAATCTGGAGACTGTGGGGATTCGCTCTGGTAGGCAGGTTAGCGGACACAGTATAGAGGCAAACACAAAGTCTTCAACTTAAACAGTCAGTGTTTATTCACACAGAAGGCAAAACAAAATGACAGTTTGCAGTCTTTGTGTTCGTTCACACCATGAAAAGTCCACAGAACAAAACATTCACCATGTGAGCAGTTTTTCATTAGCGGTCCCCAGCAGGCTTTAGAGGCCTGTTTTCTAGCATGCGGCACATACAATGGAAAAAAGGAATACAATTGTATTTCCTCCAGGCCCCAAATGCGAAACGGTCTTATATCTCCTGAAAAGGCATCTGCAAAGGAGAGAGGAGAAAATGGAGTCAAGCCTGACATATAAAAACAAAACAAAAAAAACATTGAAATATTTACCCCTGTGCCACCATATAAAAAAAACACATGCTTGAAAGATTCACCACTGAAGGAAACCAAATTATGTTTCCTTCCAAGTCTGAAACATAGAAAATAATATACTGTGTCAGCTGACCCCCCAAAATATTTTAGGTGAGGACCTGCAGGTGAGCTGACCCTCCCTGAAGAGGGACATGAGGATATCTTATGCACTGATCCCCAAACTCTTAAGCCTCCAAAGTCAGAAGAAGATGATGGGGGGGAAAGGCAATTAGTGTTTCACTTGGTGGATGATAGGGGGTGAGACACATTTGTAAATAACTAGGGTCTTGTTAGGTCAACACAAGTCAGGAGGATGACCAGAGTGAGGAAGTGGATTTGGAGATGGGGGACGATGACATCACTGACCCAACCTGGGAAGGTGGAAAGCCAAGCAAGGACAGCAGGACAGAGGCAGAGGGATCCACAGCACAGCAACAGGCTGGAAGAGGCTGTGTGGTGTCAAAAGGCAGAAGGCGGGCCACAATAAACAGGCCCGCAACTGTTCCCCCTTGTGCAAATCTCCCTTGACAAGGGGTAGGTGTTCCAAAGTCTGGGGCTTTATTGAGGAATGTAGGGCCGATAAAAGAATTGGAATTTGCTAACTGTAACTGTGCTATACCTAAATAGGAACTCAACATTTCATAAATAACAATAACCATAACATATTTTACATCCTATTAGTAAACTAACTAAAAACATAACAATAAACACTCAAACACGGGAAAATAATGGGGGAAGACTGTATGCTGGAGGCTAAATGAGTTGGAGTGGGAACAGTAGCAACCTCAACCCCACCAGCATGATCCGCCACATGTTATTACAGCACCCTAATCGGTGGGCCGAAGCCCTGGGTCCTCCTCTTCCTCCTCTGTGTTATGTGCTGGCAAATCCTCTGTCCTAGACACAGGCCTGGATGACTCCCACCCTGCAGCTGGGCCTTCGCAAGCACCATCTGCTAGCACACCTCTTTCTGTGTCTAAGCACAGCATAAAGATGTCACCAGGCCTTTAATCCTAAGCGCCAATACCCCGCCACCCACCCACAGGCTATAGCACTAAATGCGCACCTTTAAAAATTTGTAGGCATGGAAATTTTACCATCTAGGCCTGTGGACACTGAGGTTTTCCTCAGCTTTATGGCGGCGGCCGTCCTTCGTTACTCAGTCCCCAGCCGCCACTATTTTTCACTGTGTGCCGTCCCCGAATTACACCAGCAATTGTGTGTCCTGTAACATCGCCTGTGCCCTGACCAACACAGTTATTGGGAAGGTCCAATTAACGACAGACACCGGGACAAGTGCTTTTGGCCAGGGACACTACATTTCCATTACGGAACACTGGGTGAACCTTCTGTAGGCCGTTAGTGAGTCGGACCCTGGGATGGCACAGGATTGAAAGGGCACTACTTCCATCAGGATTTCTGCCACCATCTACATTAGTGGCAGCAACCTACCCTTCTTCTCCTCTGCCTCCCCCTCCTCCTCCACTGCAAACTCTGAATTCTCATGGGGAAGCAGCAACAGGCCATGCTAAAATAAATTTGCTTGGGTGACAAAAAACACACCGCCACAGAGCTGGGGCAGGGTATAAGGGACCAGGTTTGCTGTGTCTGATAATGGCCATAAGTTGGCAGCTTTGTAGCTCGGCAAGCTCACACACATGGCTACCATACAGCATATATGTACCATGCACAACAAACATCCCAAACTTATACACTAATATAACTAAAAACCTAACAAACTAGAGTGGAGTTAAACCAATGGAATGAACTTTTTAAGAACTCATAAATAACCAAATAACCATAACATAGTTTACAACATATAATAACAATTATAATACCAACTATAATACAAACAAAAGACTATAATAATAACAAAACAGAATATCATTACAGAAATATTTACAGCTGGTGGCAGAGTACGTAGTTCCTTGGCCAACCCAGGAGGAGAGATGAGGGAGACACACTGCAGTTCCAACAGAGGCAGAACAACACTCCACAAGGCCTGGGACAGTTTCATGACACCCTGCCAGCACCCTCACCCTGATGCGCAGCCTAGTGTCACAAGAAGGGAAACATTGTTAAAGATTTTGGAGGAGTACATAGCAGACCGTGTCAGCGTCCTCGGTGATCCCTCTGTGCCTTACAACTATTGGGTGTCCAAGCTGGACACGTGGCACAAGCTTGCACTCTATGCCTCAGAGGTGCTGGGATGCCCTGCCACCAGCGTTTTGTCAGAGCGGGTATATAGTGTTGCTGGCGGCATAATAACTGATAAGCGCATCCGTCAACTGAAAAAGCTGACAGGTCGACTCTTAAAAAAATTAACAAAGCCTGGATTGCCCCTCACTTCTCTACACCACCAGAGGAAAGCGGGTGAACAACAAGGCACTTTAAATGTGTTGTTTGTAAAGTACTGAATACACTGTATTCACATGCACCTCTGCCACCACCAAAAAGGTTATATGGTTCAATCTTCTTTTTCTCGTCCTTCTCCTCCTCCTACTTCTCCATCATATCAACATGCTTTTTAGGCTGCCCTAGCTCATAATGTTTTATAGAGTCAGCAAAACCCTTGCACAGGTGCCAGGGGCGACACTCAGAGCCATCTCTGTGGGCACCCTTACTCTTGAAAAAGTCTATGGTGCACCAATATGCCTTACAGTTTTCCTGCCATTCATGAGCGTTGGGTATGCCATCAATGGCAAAGGCAGCACATTGACTGTAGACAGGCCACTATAGCTAAAAAATAAGGGACATGGAAGATATACTATATTGGACTGTAGTATTCAGGGTAAATGATCGTGTGGGTACTTTGCAATAAATAAGTGTGTTTCTGGTTGCAGTTTGGGCAATCAGTCTCTAGAAGGTTTGCCATCGCCTTCACTGTTTTAGAGTGTTAGCGCACCTGGAGGCCCTCATCTACATTATTTGACTCTGTTTCATTGAGCCCAGGGCCACAGCCTCTGCGTGAACCATCAGCATCATAGCCACTTCCACGTCCCATACAGGCCGCCTTCTTAATATGAAATGTTATATATGCTTAAAAGTATCTAACACCTACAGTATTGTAGGATATGTATGTGTACGCGCCAATTAAAACAGGTATTTTGGATGCGCACACTTTACAAAGGGGATGTAGCTCTGATAATGTCACAGACTACCATACACCGTCTGCGGATGAAGTACAGTATATGTTAGTAATATGTATGAAATGCACACACAGTAGATGTGGCACAAATATTTTACTTCTCACAAAAATGCACTGTTTTCACATGTGGTACTGTATTCGAAACAGAGAGCCAGGCACTATGGACACTAGATATTGAACAGATTATTTATTTTGTCGCTAGACACACAAATTTTTAAATTGTCTCAGTATATGCCCCAGTAATGAACAGAATATGGACACTAGATTATGCACAGATTATTTAGATTGGCGCAAGAGACACTCTTTTCAAATGTGATAAAGTATTTGTCACATGAATCCACAGTACATGGACAGTATATTGGGCACAAAACAGTTAAATTTGTCCCAAATAGAAATAATTATCTGCGGAATTACTGCATATATGGTTGCGGACTAAATTCACACACACGAGACCCAAAATACTGAAATTTGTCCCAAATATAAATAATTATCTGCTGAACTACTGTATATAACGGTTGCGCCCTAAATGCATGCACATAAGTCACCCAAGCTAGGGATATTTGTCCCAAACAGAACAAATTCTCTGCTGAATTACTGTATATATGGTTGCTGCCTAAATTCACGCACAGATGTGACCAAAACTAGTGAAATTTGTCCCAAATAGAAATAAATCTATGCTGAATTATTGTATATAACTGTTGCGGCCTAAATTCACACACAGATGAAACCCAAACTAGGGATTTTTGTCCCAAATAGAAAGAATTCTCTGCTGAATTACTGTATATATGTTTGCGGACTAAATTCACGCACAGATGTGACCCAAACTATGGAAATTTGTCCCAATTAGAAAGAATTCTCTGCTGAATTATTGTATATATGGTTGCAGCCTAAATGCAGATATAGATGTGAACTAGTGAAATTTGTCCCAAATAGAAATTATTCTAGGCTGGAATACTGTATATAACGTTTGTGGATTCAGCGCACACACAGATGTGGCACAAATTAGGTAAATTTCCCCAGAATTATTTTTTTCTATGATGGAGCGGTGTATATCTCACTAGCAGGCACACTATAGTGAATAAGCCCCTTTTTAGAATTTCTGCTAAACACACTGCTTTCTAATGGTGTCTCACTGATACTGGAAATATTTATTTCTTTTGAAAGCTTTTTGGTACTGAACACAGCGATTTTCCAGCCCTGCACTATCTGCCCCTCCCTGCAGACGCCAGTCCTTAATACTGCTGAATTTAACCCTTGTTAAAAAAAAAAAGCTGCACTGCTGTCAAACACACACTTTAGTCCTGAAGAGGACTGTTTTGTCTTTTGATAGCTTTTTGGGAGTTCAATCATTGTAATTTCAGCAAACCGCTACTTGTCCCTGCCTACTGTTGGCTCTCCTTGATGCTGAATGATACGAGCGCGGGACATCGGATCCTATATAAACTAGTACCACGTGTTCCGGCCAGCCAACCAGTGTAAGGCTTATAGCTAACATGGCTATGGCATTACACTGGAGGGAATTACTTACCTGAACGCTGATTGGATGCTGCAGGAGGAGCCAAATGTGTGGGGCGGAGACTCGAGCAGTGCGACGAGCACATGTGGTATTTGGCCGAGTACCGCCACGAGCCGAGCATAGCGATGCTCGAGCCGAACCGGTACTCAACCGATCATGCTCGCTCATCACTAGACACCACCCTCTTTAACATGTTTTTCAAGGTTTGATTAAACCTTTCTACCAGGCCGTCCGTTTGCGGGTGATAGATGGATATCCGCAACTGTTTGATCTGTAGTAGTTTAGTGAGTTCCCTCATGACTTTTGATATAAAAGGGATCCCCTGGTCGGTCAGGATCTCTTTAGGTAGGTCCATTCGGGAAACATCTCCACTAGCTCTTTGGCTATGAGTTTGGCGGAGGTATGTCGCAGAGGAGGTATGTCTCAATAATCGGTAGAGGGACCAGGGGATTACGGAAATGTGGCTGGGGGCTGGTTATCTGGCAGGTTTGGCAAGATTTGCAATACTCTTCCACCTCCCTAAACACACTGGGCTATTAAAACCGCTGCAGAATCCAGTCCTATGTTTTCTGCTGGCCCAGGTATCCCCCAAGAACATATTAGTGGGCTAACTCCAACACGAGCTTGCGATACATCTTGGTCACGATACAATATGCTCACCCCATAGTTGATTTACCCAGTACAGCATCTCCTGTTGAGCCACAAAACCGGGAAACATAGACTAGGTCCCCAGTTGTAGCTCACCTTCAACTGCTACCACATTTTCCCAGGCTCGAGATAGAGTTGGTTCCTGGTGCTGTGCTGTACCAAAATAATCTCCAGAGATGTTGAGGTCTGCCAACTCCGGACCCAGTGGCAAGTCCTCCACGTCTCCCACCACCATCACACTTACTGGGGTTGTCTCCCCCTCTTCCACCGAAGGTCTCAGGTTTACAGGGTTCTGATCTCCCCCCTGAGATGGGCCACTCTGCTAGAGTTACCCTTATCTCATGCCTCAAGCCACAGTAACGGGAAACTGGGGAAGTCTCTCCCAATTATTAGTTCATAATGAAACTTTGTGGTGACGGCCACCTCATGAGTCCACCTGCCGGCCACCGTGGATAGAGTCACCAGGGCGGTGGAATAGTCCTTTAAGTCTCCATGGATGCATACATTGCCGACTTTTCGGCCAGTATATTCGATGGGCTTCACCAGGGCAGCTTTTACCAGGGACACTAGGCCAGCAGTGCCACTGCCAGGATATATCCCACTTGTACCTGGCACAGGTAACTATTGTCTATTGTCTCTGGGGTAATGGTGTCACACAGCCTCCTGGCATACATTGAGGGGCGGTAGCCAAAGTTAGTGTCCATGGGTTCCCCCCGATGGGGACAGTCGGCCCTTATGTGACCAGGTGATGCACCCGCTGGGCCCAGACCAGTAGATTCACCCCCAGTCTAGCCAGAATCTCACCTTTTACAGTCGGGTAGTCGGCTGCTTTATCATCTGGTAGGTCATAAAAAATCTGCTGGGGTCCAGATGCCAGGAACGGAGAGATGACCTCAGCCCATTGGTCTCGGGGTAACTTCTCCCTCACGGCCACCTTTTCGAATACCGCCAGATAGGTCTCGACGTCATCCAAAGGGGTCATCTTAAGGATCACCGCACGGACAGCTTTCCGGGCATCGTGGACGTTCTGGGACGCTCCTGCCGCTTGTAAAGCCATCACATGCTGTAATAGCAGCTGGTTGGTTTCCTGATGCTGCTTGTTAGCCTCCTGCTGCTGCAAGTTACCCTCTATGAGGGCTTTCACGACTGCCTCCATTTTGTCAGGGTACACGGGTCATAACTTTGCCGGCTTAATATATGACATACACCTGTGCCCGGGAAAAACAAAAACTTTTCGGCCTTCAGGCCAGCCTCACTGCGTTTGCACGTATCCTTCACCAATTGTAGGGATTCACTCTGGTAGGCAGGTTAGCGGTCGCAATATAGAGGCAAATACAAAGTCTTCAACTTAAAAAGTTCAGTGTTTATTCACACAGAAGGCAAAACAAAATGACAGTTCGCAGTCTTGGTGTTTGTTCCCACCATGGAAAGTCCACAGAACAAAACAGTCACCTTGTGAGCAGTTTTTCATCAGCGGTCCACAGAAGACTTTAGAGGCCTGTTTTTCAGCATACAGCTCTCAGCCCTTTAGCACGGCACACAGCTTCAGATCTTAAACACAGAGAATCCACAGCTTCACTGTGAGATGGAGGATAATCCACCACACCTGACAGTGCTGACTGCTTTTATAAGCCTCCCAAAGCCCGGCCTGAACGGGAGTAGCCACCCACCCAGCACTTTGGCTACTCCCAGTAAGAGCCATCCCGGATCAGCTTTACAGCCATACTAATCAGCTGAAGTGTCAGACTGCAATAATGACATTTCAGGCAAAAAATGTCTCACCTCAATGAGGCCAGAAACCTTGGTGACACATACCGTCTGTAACGGATCTCCTAGCACCCCGACCGGGTACCTCCGTCGATAGATGCTGCTAGTGCTTTCCGAGGACTCCAAGCACTCCGCTTGACACCGTACGCACTGCAGACCCCACGAACCGCCAAAGCTTGGTTGAGGTCTCACTGTCTCCTACCCACCCTGGACCTACAACAAGGCTCCAGGCTCCAGTGGGTGAACCTCTCCTAAAACCAGAGAGAAGGAACAGCTCTTACAAGAGCTAGTAGTTATGCCAGGGGAGTATAGCAAATCGTCAGCATATAGCAATCCCCCAGTTTTGATCAGTTATCCAAACACCAGTCTCAACATGATGAAGGATAAAACAGGAACTCCCTGTACTTGCACGTACAGCCTCCTTATATTCACAAACCACAAACATAGTACTGCCCACAGGGTTTTGAAATACAACCAATCAATATATAACAACACATACAATGTAAGTACAGCAACCAATCATTCACGCCCCTAGGGGACCAGAAGGGAGACTGCGACACAGGACAGATATGTAGCAATTCAGAATACAACACATCCCCACAATGCATCATGGTTTCCTCCTCTCTGCCCTGGATACACCCGAGGAGCAATCCAATTATCTCTCAGGACAAAGGGAAATCGCCAAAACACATGTGGAGACAACAGGACAGACATCTCCATTTAAACACAGAATGGGACAATGGCACAATGGGACAATAGAAACACACCCAGCATATTCCTCCCCTCTGTCTAGGAGACAATTGAGTCAATTTCTGTATCACCCAACTATCTCCTAAGCTGAAAAGTTACACCTCTCATAAATTGCCACAACTTTGTTAGCCTACATTGTACATGCACATAACCCACATCAACCCAACCAGTATAACTTGGGGACAAACCCATCCAAAATTTACTTGAATAGATTCAGGGGTTTTAAAAGTTAGTAAAAGTATCTCAAATGGCTGTAATCCTGGGGCAGGAGGCTGGCAAACAGCCCCCTCCAAAACACTGTGGCGAGGTTGGTTTCGTCACACATATCCCCCTCCCAGGGAAGACTAACCAGATACCTGACCTCACGGTCAGTACCTAAGTTAGTCTGGCAGTCCAACCACAACCCAATACTGGACCTGTTGAATCTTGGGGCCTGGCTCTGTTCTGTATGTCCCCAGCTGTTGAGTGGGCATCTGCGACTCCTTGCTTCCTTGTGGTTCTCTAGCTTGGAGCTGTAGGTACTTGGTGGGCCGAGGCCGACTGTGCTCTGCCCCGTTGCCAGCTCTTCCGCTGGGGTAGCCTTTGGGAAGTCCGGCTCTGGAGAAGAGGATAGGGGAGGGCAGAGGCCGACTGCACTCTGCCCAAATGCCAGCTCTTCCGCTGGGTTGTGGTCAGGGAATCCTATCTCCAGGACCTTGTTGCAGATCGGCTGTGGAGAGGGGGAATCACTTACCTCCTCCCCCTGGCATTCCTGCAGGGTTGTGGGGGATCTGAACCAGCCGTCCAGCATCCCAATAGGCCTGGTGCAGAGACCGCGGTCCCATCTGCACCATCGGAGTTAGGGGTGCTGTCCCCCTGTGGTTGGGGAGAGAGATCGGTTGTCTCTTCTCTCTTTACAACACACTGATGCTGGGGAGTCCTACCGACTGTCTCAACTCTCTGTAACGCTTCCTGGTGCTGGGTAGTGGATGCGACCATCTCCACTCCTAGTAATGCTGGTTGCTGCAGGGACGGGGGACTGACAATCTCCTCTCCCTGTGATCCTGTCTGCCGCTGGGGAGAGAGACCGGTTGTCATCTCTCCCTGTAAGTTAAGCTGCCAATGGGGAGTCAGACCGACTGTCTGGACTCCGGGTAATGCTGGCTGTAGTTGGGGTTCTGGGCCGGCTACCCAGCATAGAAACATAGAAACATAGAATGTGTCGGCAGATAAGAACCATTTGGCCCATCTAGTCTGCCCAATATACTAAGTACTATGGATAGCCCCTGGCCCTATCTTATATGAAGGATGGCCTTATGCCTATCCCATGCATGTTTAAACTCCTTCACTGTATTTGCAGCTACCACTTCTGCAGGAAGGCTATTCCATGCATCCACTACTCTCTCAGTAAAGTAATACTTCCTGATATTACTTTTAAACCTTTGCCCCGCTAATTTAAAACTATGTCCTCTTGTAGCAGTTTTTCTTCTTTTAAATATTCTCTCCTCTTTTACCTTGTTGATTCCCTTTATGTATTTAAAAGTTTCTATCATATTTCCTCTGTCTCGTCTTTCTTCCAAGCTATACATGTTAAGCAGCCCTGTAGGGCCGGTGGAGAGACTTCGGTCCCATCTCTACCTACCGTCGGGAGGTCTTCCCAGAACCAGTCGATGAAGTTCCCTACTTTGGGAGTTGGTAGGGAAGCAGGGGGTATCGCCGGCAAGTCTTCCCAGTTGAAGGAGGGCAGATCTGGCTCTGCTTGTCGAGTAGGTTGGGGATGAACGGAGCTGAGCAGGTGTTGGTAGGTCTGCTCCAGCTCCCACTCCCTTGTTACCAGGTGGGTAATGTCTTTGCTCACCTCCCTTCCGTCAGCATAATCATGCATGCCCATCCAGTAGTCGTAGATGTCCCAAAACCTAGACTCCTCCGTGCTGCCAAGATCAATGTCCTCCTCCAAGGCATCCCATAGTAACCCAGGTCCATCATAATCCTCACCCTTAGGTCTGTCGTGCTCAGCCATCCAGGGGGAATATTGAATGACATGCCACCTTAGGGCCTGGTAAGCGTCCTCTAGCCAAAGCTCCTTACATACCAGGTTCTGGAGCTCTGTTACCCAGTCATCCAGGGGCTGCTCTCCCAAGAGACCCATCCGTATCGCCACACACTTCTGTAGCCGCTGCTCATAACTGGGGAGACTCTCACCTCGCCGCCGCTGGGCATTTTCCAGGGCATCATACCAGACTTCCTTTCTGTCTGCATCCCTGTAGTCTGCGGCTGCCTCCTCCTCCTCGTCATAGAACGCTGTCTGAAGACTAGCCGATTCCATCCTGCTGTAGCCAGGGGCGCTGTACGGATACTAGCGTTGCCCTCAATATACTCCACGAACGGTGTCTCCGAGCTGCTTCTCCTCACACTAGGACGCCATCCCACTGCTTGCCACCAAATGTAACGGATCTCCTAGCATCCCGACCAGGTACCTCCGTCGATAGATGCTCCTAGTGCTTTCCGAGGACACCAAGCACTCCACTTGACACTATACGCACTGCAGACCCCACGAACCGCCAAAGCTTGGTTGAGGTCTCACCGTCTCCTACCCACTCTGGACCTACGACAAAGCTCCAGGCTCCAGTGGGTGAACCTCTCCTAAAACCAGAGAGAAGGAACAGCTCTTACAAGAGCTAGTAGTTATGCCAGGGGAGTATAGCAAATCTTCAGCATATAGCAATCCCCCAGTTTTGATCAGTTATCCAAACACCAGTCTCAACATGATGAAGGATAAAACAGGAACTCCCTGTACTTGCACGTACAGCCTCCTTATATTCACAAACCACAAACATAGTACTGCCCACAGGGTTTTGAAATACAACCAATCAATATATTACAAACATACAATGCAAGTACAGCAACCAATCGTTCATGGCCCTAGGGGACCAGAAGGGAGAATGCGACACAGGACAGATATGTAGCAATTCAGGATACAACACATCCCCACAATGCATCATGGTTTCCTCTTCTCTGCCCTGGAGACACCCGAGGTGCAATCCAATTATCTCTCAGGACAAAGGGAAATCGCCAATACACATGTGGAGACAACAGGACAGACATCACCATTTAAACACACAATGGGACAATGGGACAATAGAAACACACCCAGCATATTCCTCCCCTTTGTTTAGGAGACAATTGAGTCCATTTCTGTATCACCCAACTATCTCCTAAGCTGAAAAGTTACACCTCTCATAAATTGCCACAACTTTGTGAGCCTACATTGTACATACACATAACCCACATCAACCCAACCAGCATAACTTGGGGACAAACCCATCCAAAATTCACTTGAATAGGTTCAGGGGTTTTAAAAGTTAGCAAAAGTATCTCAAAGGGCTGTAATCCTGGGGCAGGAGGCTGGCAAACAGCCCCCTCCAAAACACCGTGGCGAGGTTGGTTTCGTCACACCGTCCATCAATGACGACCCCTTGTTCCTTCCTACAAGACTTACTTGAGATGTTTTGTTTCAGAGAATCAGGAAGAGTGGTCTTCATTTTTGTCGTTAGCTGAGTTTGCTATAAATAACCGTACACACTGAATTCGCCATTTTTTGGGGCAATAAAACTTAAGGCACTTTCTTGGAAGTTGGGCCCAAGATTTATTGGTCCATATAAGATCACTGCTATTGTTAACCCTGTAGCCTTCCATCTTGAACTTCCTCAGGCTTTGAAAATCCATATTACAAGAAAATTTAGACTGGCATATTCTTATTCATAGTCATAGGTGCATATCCATAAAGTAAACATAATTAATAAAAAAATGATGGCTGCACACACATAAGCAGTAAAGCTGAGAAATGGGGATCATGCTAAATTCAAGTGGTATAATACCTATTATAAATGGATCAATAGAAGCAATAGAAGCGCACATTTTGATCAAACTTGTGTTGAGCCCTACTACCAGGCGTCAAGGTGGCTTCTGCAGACGGGTCCCTATCACTAATATACCTTAACGTATTTCATAAATCAATGTTAAAGAAATGTCTCAAACCTGTTAAGCCATCCTCCTTACCTCCAGCTCCTGTCATGGTGGACGGCAATTTAGAATTTCAGATTAGCAGGATTGTGGACTCCCGAGTTCTTCAGTGGTCCCTTCGGTATCTCAGTAATTGGAGAGGGTACGGACCAGAGGGGATGATGTGGGCTCCAGCGACCAATGTTAATGCTAGTCGTCTGGTGAGAGCATTCCACAGAGCTCACCCTGATAAGGTCGGTCCTGGGTGCCCGGAGTTCACCCGTAGAAAGGGGGGGTACAGTACCTGTGACAGGTGTTAGAAGGTCTGAAAGACTGACTGCACATGAGTGATCTGACAGCCTCTTTTGGTTTCACTTTGTGTGTTGCTGGTATGTCCACAACTCCTGTTCAGGTGTGGATCATGTGACCTTTACCTCTCCCTATTTAGTCTGACTATACCCATCATTCCTTGCTCTGGATAGCTTCATTTGGTTTTGGAAGTTCTGTTGAAGTCCTATTTATCCATCATCCTTAGAAGTTAAGTTTTCCACTTGTTGTGTTCCCGCCCACCCCGGTTGTTTACTAGGCCTCAGCGAGACGCTGGTTCCTTCACCGTCCGAGGGTCACCAGGGTTTTTCTAAGTTCCTGTGTATGGGCATCTCTACAATCATATTGTGACACAACAATATCCTTAGCAACAGGATACAATATTCTGTTTCTCCCCACAGCGGGCTTGTTCTGGAGGAAATTAGCAATGGGTTGATTGCTTAGTTGTTCTATTCATGACTAGGGATGAGCGAGAATATAGCGAAATATTCGTACGAATATCACAACTTCGTAAATTCGCGAATATTTTGAATATATTAAAATATATTTGTTATAACGAATTATTTTTTTTTTTTCATCTGAACCCATTAGTCATATTAGTAATTTACTTTAATATCACTAAATTAGTGCTAGTAATTTAGTATCACAAATTTTGTGATAGTAAAAATTACTACTATCACTAATGGGTTGGCTTGGTAGAATTGTCGCATATAGCGCTATATTCTCTATCTTCGTCTATTCGACCAAGCCAACCCAATAGCATACAGCCCTTATGCGACCCGATTCACTCGCATATTTAATTGCCGATTTGTCGCATAGCATAAACCATCTTACATAAAGAGGAAAATGATAAATCAGTAACGATTCTCATTGCTGATTTATAAGTTTCCTCTTTAGGAAAGATAGTTTATGTTATGCGATAAATCGGCAATTAAATATGCAAGTGAATCGCGTCGCATAAGGGCTGTATTCTATTGGGTTGGCTTGGTCGAATAGACGAAGATAAAAAGAGGGAAATTATAAATCAGTAATGATTCTCATTAGTGATTTATAATTTTCCTCTTTATGTACAGCACTATATTAGCTAAATTGCAGACTATATGTGTATATTACGAATATTCGAAAAAATTGAAGTTATAGCAATATAGCGAATATTCGTAATATACACATATCGCAAAATTGAATATGGCTCATCACTATTCATGACCTATCAGGTTCTGATCCTGGCACTTGGTGCTCTATTTAAACCACTTTCTGGGCAGATACCATTGCAAGTGATAGGTTTTTGCTCCCTAGCTATGATCCCAGTTCTGTTCTGTGTGTGTTTAGATTTATTGGATTCACCTTGGCTTGCCTTTGACCACTTTCTGTCTCCTGATTTGGTACTGTGTTTCCCTTCTGGTTCTGACTTTGGCTTGGCAATTCTGACTACCCTCTATCATCTAATTTGGTACTACATTGTCCACCCTGTTCCGACCAATTCCTGTATGACTTCGTCTTTGTGTAGTTTCTTCTGTGTGCGTGTCAGTCCTGCATCTAGCAGAGTATGGAACATCGACCAGTTGCAGTCTACTTGCCATCTAGGGCTTGAAACGCAAATAGGCAGGCTAAGTGGGCTGGGTTCCAGTTAAGGCGCACTATCTGTGTGTTCCTGCCTACTGTGCTGTTAGATTTCCTAATATAAATGGGCTTGTAGAATAGTTAACATAGATCTATGCATTTACTGCTTGTTTCATTTTTCTGCAAATTGTAACCTAAGTGACGTGATCTGCAGCTTAGTGAGTCTAAGCTTTCTATGCTGGTGTGGAGGAGCAAGGCTGTTGAGAAACGGAGATACAGCACATGACAAGGTTCCTTCAGACTCTGCTTGTAGCTTCAATCTGCACAGGAAGGGGATAAAAATGGCTTCCTGGAGGAACACCTAAGTATAAGGACAGAATTGTTAGTCCTATCTAAGTCACATGGAGCAGTAACTGAAAATGAAAATATTGATTTCTTTATAAACTAAGAATTTAGTTGCAGGTCGGCATGAGAGCGTCAGACCTGCGACGCTAGGCTCCGCCCCCCGCTCCCCCGGCACGCTGGCCGCGTGGTCCGCTCGGATCGCATGTTTGCTGTCTGTGGATCCCGCCATGTGAGACGCCGAGATGCCGGTCCTGTAATTTGAGATGCTTGGGGAATCTCCTGTTGTTGCCCTTGCCTTGCTTCCTACCCTGCCGGCGCCCGGATCCGTTGATCCGCTTGATACTCTGGCCATTGACGCTATCTCCCTGCCACCGGAGTGGTGAGTTGTTGGATTGCCGAGACTGAAGGAGGCTGCTGGGGGTGGAGTGGTGGTAAGGCGTGCAGACGCTATGAGGGACCGGTGCAGTCGGCGGTGAGCAGGAGGTAACTGTAGATCTTGGCAGAAAGAGGCTTCAGTAACTCTTTTTTATGGGACTTGTTGAGAAGTTATTTTCATTGTTGTTTGGCAATTTGTCATGCCGGCTGATATAACTGCCCCCCTTTCCTCAGTTTGATAAACATTGCTGGAGACCCTTAAATGAGGGTGAAGACCCTTAAACGAGGGTGAAGAAAGACGCGGATTGGGGAGAAGTGTATGCTCGGGAATGTGAAATCAAATGTGAAATTAGAAGCGTATGCTCTGGAAAGTGTCGGCTGAAGCTGGTGTGGTCTTCTTAATACTGGTGGAATAAAGTAATGAAGTGAAAGAGGGGAGAGGGAAGGGAAGGAAAGAAAGAGAAGAGAAGAAGAAGAAAGGAAGAAAGGGAAGGGGAAAAAAAAAAAGCGGGGGTCCTGGGAGGAGGAAATATCTAGCTGGTGGTCTATGATATCATATGGTACTCGTTACAGTCCTTGACTCCCCCAGCTTGATTGTGTTTAATTTCATGAAGAACCCCCCCTTATGAACTTTCAACCCTTCTAACATTTAACCCATCTAATACTTCCATCCCTAACCCCCTTCTGGATTAAATCTGGATTAACAGACTATCATCTCTACCTACAGTGCTATTTTACTCTATCTCATGCTGAAGATTTAACAGACAAGTGGATACTAAGTCGCTGTGGTTTTTTTTTTTTTTTTTTTTTAACATCAGAGGTGACTTTGAGTGTCTTCATGGAAAAAAAGGACAACATCTATAACTTTGGACGGTTTTGTTTTATCCCCATCCCCCCTTACTGTTGTGTTTTTTTTTTTGTTTTTTGTTTTTTCTTCTCTCTCCTTTTCTTTCTTTGTTTTCTTCTTTTTGTATTAACAAATTGTCAATACTTTGTTAATTTCCTTTTTGGTTCCCTGTGACTTGCGGTGGGCGGGTTGACGGGAGGCAAGAAGGGGAGGGAGATAAGGGGAGCTCAAAATGACACCTAAGAAAGGCCCTACAGGGGGTAGTAATAGGAGATCAGCTACGGGATTGGAGACTGGGCCCAAACAGCAGGGTTTAAATAAATTTGTAGCTCCAAATTCGCCAGGTTTTGGGTCCCCACAGAAGGAGAGAACGACAGAACCAGGGTCTCACGGTCTGGTGCAGGACAGTGGGACTGTGGGGGGAGGGGGGGTTGGAGAGGGGAACAGTAGTAGCATTTACAGAAACTGATGCGAAGATGATGAAAGACATACTTTGCACTGTCTCGAGGATGGAGGATGTAATGGGGAATATAGTGACCCAGATCGGGGCAGTGCAAATGGATGTTAGTGTAATACGGGATGAGATGGAGAAAATAAGGCAGCGCCTACATGAGATGGAGGAAAAGGTTCCCGTTCTGGAACATTCGGTACAGAAATTGGAGAAAGAGGTGGTCTTGTTAAAGGAAATGAATACTAGGATGGAACAAAAAATAATAAGTCAAGAAGATAGATCAAGGAGATCTAATATAAGATGCGTAGGGATCCCAGAGCGCGCAGAGGGTGATAACTGCACCGAATATATGGAGAGATGGATAAGGGATACGGAAGGTGTTCTTTCTCCACTGTTTGCCATTGAAAGAGCACATAGGGTCCCTACAAGAAAGAAGGTTCCAGGAGAATCTCCTAGACAGATACTGGTTAAATGTCTATTAGGTAGGGACCGCGATATAATATTATCTGATGCAAGGACTTCCGAAAAATACCAGATACAGGGTGTAAAGATAAGGTTATTTCCAGACTATTCTGCACACACTAATGCCCATAGGAAAGAGTATATTGCCGTTAAGAAAAGATTAAGGGAAGCAGGTTCAAAGTATAGTTTACTTTTCCCGGCAAAATTAAGGGTGGAATATAAAGGTAGGACCGTTTTTTTTCAGACCCCGGAGGAGGTTAGCGATTGGGCGGACGGGGAGGGCCTATGAGGCCGGGGGTTGCGGAGGGGGAAGGAGCTAGTATGCTAAGGTATGGAGTCGCCCCGACTGCTGGTTAGCAGGGAGGGGGGCTATCTAGGATGGGAGGGTGTGTGTGGGATGAGGGAGAGGGAGGAGTGTTTCCCCCCCCCCCCTCTGCTAGATGGTTAGGATTGTCTCGCTGAATACGAGAGGTCTACGGGAGAGAGTAAAGAGATATGCTAATATGCTATCCTTGAGTGGATGAAGAGGTTCCTGCCAGCCATCATTTGCTTACAGGAGACACATTTGGATAATAAATCTTTAAGATGGTTGCAGAAGAGATGGATAGGGGAAAGCTACCATTCCGTATATACCACTTATTCAAGAGGGGTCTCAACTTTGATTCATAATAAAATTAAATTTGAGTGTCTCGCATGTGAGGCCGATGACTATGGTAGGTACCTCTTTCTATATTGCAATATAGAAGGGGTTAAAACGGTAATTGCAAATATCTATATCCCTCCACCATATAAGCCAGATGTTTTGTACCAATTGTATGGATTCATGCTGGATAGACAGGAATCCATAATGATTGCGATAGGAGATTACAACGCAGTAATGGATCCACTCAGGGATAGAACGTCTAGCAGAGGGGGAAGAACACAAAAAGTAGATTTTTATAAACTAGCCCATGAATTTAACTGGATTGACGTTTGGCACCTCCAGAACCCGGATGAAATCATGTATTCCTGTTATTTCAAAACACACTAAACTTGGTCTAGAATAGATATGGCCCTGGGAAATAAAAACCTGATGTCCTATAATAGGATTAAAATAAAGTACTTCCCCATGGCCCTATCAGACCACAATGCGGTGGTAATGGAATTAGATTTGAATAAAAAGAAGGCCTTACCACCGTTTAAGTTTAACCCCCATTGGTTACCAATGATTCCAGATAAAGAAAGTATAATGGAAGAATAAAAAAAAAAATTTAGGGAGAATAATTATTCCGCGAGTAGATTAATTGTTTGGGATACTGCTAAAGCATATCTAAGAGGATTGCTTTGTGAAAAAGTGAACTACTGGAAAAAAACTACTAGGGAAAGGGGGACTGTATTGGAAAAAAAAGTTCAAGAATTAGGAATGACATGTATAAGATACCCCACTGATCATAATAAGAAAATATGGGAGGAAGAACAGGAAAAGTTAAAGGTATATCAAATGGAAAGAATTACTTTTTCAAGGGATTCGGTTAGCCACAGAGGGAGAAAAAGTTGGTAAAATCTTGGCAAATATAGCAAGAAATCAAAGAGAGAAATTCTGGATTGGGGCGATTAAAGATAAAATGGGTGAGATAATTAATACACCTGAAAGAGTTAAAGAAGTGTTCCTGAAATATTTCCAGGAGGTATATAAGTCCAAGTTACAATATTCAAAACAAGAATTAGATTTGTATTTAGATCAGATTCCTCTTAGGGAGATATCCCAGGCCCAAAAAGTATTTTTAGAAAAAGAAATATCAATTGCAGAAATAAATAAGGTTTTGGGGCAGGTAAAATCTGAAAAAGCACCAGGATGTGATGGGCTTCCTTTTGAAATATATAAAACCTTCTCCCAGGTGTTAGTACCTGAATTATAAACAACATTGGACGAGGCTAAAAAAATTGGGGATCTACCAGACTCTATGAAAGAGGCAATTATTACACTAATTCCAAAAAAGGGCAAAGAACAACAAGACCCTGGATCATATAGGCCAATATCACTTCTAAACACCGATGTTAAAATGTTGGCAAAAGTTTTGGCCGATAGGCTATCAAAGGTGGTTAAAGGTGTAATAAATCCAGATCAAACAGGCTTTATACCTGGTAGAACGATATATTCAAACATAAGAAGGTTGTTTTTAAATATTGAAGCCAATAAAACAGAAGCGGGGGAGAAAGCTGTACTATCATTGGATGCCCAAAAGGCATTTGACTGTATTGAATGGGAATATTTATAGGCAGTATTAAAAAGGGTTGGCATAGGGGAAGGATTTATAAGATGGATACAGTGTCACGACTGTGACTGATCCTGCTCGCCGCACGGGTTCACACCCCGTCTAGGGTATCAGGGCAGACAGGTGCCAGCTTAGGGTTAGTCAGGGGTGACCATTCTATTTCCCATCCGTAGATAAGGGTCCCCCTTCCCCTCCGTCAGGTGCGACACGACTGCTGCTGGGATAGCGGTCGTGACATACAGTTAATATATCATAATCTTTGGGCTAGAGTGATGGTGGACGGGAGCTTGTCCCTGCCCCTTGCCCTATATCGGGGCACTAGGCAGGGATGCCCTCTCTCTCCACTATTATTCGCTATTGCGATTGAACCTATGGCATGTATAATAAGAAATGACAGGGAGATTAAAGGTTTTCACTATGAGGGTGGGGAAGAAAAATTGTTAATGTACGCGGATGACATTTTGTTATTTATGCATAATAGTGGGGATCAGTTTAATAGAGTTATAGACATAATAGATAAGTTTGGTTGTTTTTTCTGGATTAAATATTAATTGGGGGAAATCATATATGTTGATGTTGGGAGATGCACAACCACAGGGGCTTTTAAAGGTGCAGGTGCTGGGAAAACAAGAAAACTTTAAATACTTAGGGATACAAATCTCTGGAAATATAGAAGAATATGAAAAATTAAATGTACCCCCCTATTAAAAGAACTTAGGGCCAAAATACATGTCTGGCGTAGATTACCAATTTCAATACAGGGTCGTGTAAATTTAATAAAAATGGTTTTCCTCCCTAAAATATTATATGTTCTTCAAAATGCCCCAGTTAGGCTGCCGCAGGGTACTTTTAGACTACTTGATAGTTTAATGGGAGATTTCCTTTGGAAAGGTAAGATTCCCAGAATAAAGAGAGAGATACTCCAGCTCCCAGTGAGAGAAGGTGGATTAGCAGTTCTGAATTGGTTTTTTTACTATATAATTACACAATATGGTCATATAAAATGTAGTTTAGATGGTTTGGTGGGTAGGCAGGTAGTAAATAGATTGGGGTGGAAAGAAGAATGGAACTTTTTAGAGGTGCTGGAATCAGGTACACTGGGGAGAAATAGTATCGGAAATAGAGTTTTAAACTTACTGGAATACATATGGGTGGAAATTAAAAAAATATTAGAAATTAAAGGGTTTTTGCAATATACACCTATCTGGAAAAATATTAACCTTAAGGAACTGCAAGGGATTAAGACGTATATAGACTGGGAAAAAAATGGGATGAAATACTTAAACCAGATATTTGAACAGGGTAAATTGAAAGACTTTAATACAATGGTTAGAGAGTTTGGTATACCGCAAAAGGACATATATAAATATTTTCAGCTTAGGAATGCATTGAGGTCAGCTATGCAAGAGGACAAATATAAGATGGAAAGATCTGAGTTATTGCACAAATTTACCAATGTGGGTGAAAGAGGAGGAATAACGGCAAAAAGATACAAGATATTTATGGAGGGAAATAAGAAACGGGTTACAATATTAGCTAGGAAAAAATAGGAGAATGAACTTCAATTCTTTACAGAAGAAAAATGGAACAATGCTTTAAAGAATTATTCTCGAGTCTCAAACAGGGGTTCACATAAGATCTCACAATTCTTTTACCGAATTTTGAAGGTTAAAATATCAGAAGATCCCATGACTTGTATTTTGGGGGCAACCGAACACCTGAGCCTAAATAGAGATATACGAATGGTCTTGAGTAAAGTGCTATTTCAAGCTAGACTCCTAATACTTAAGAAATAGGTAGGGGCTGACCCTCCAACAGCTCGGCAGTGGAGAAAAGCAGTTGACGACTTGATTAAAGAAGAACGGGTGATGGAGGGCCATAGTAGAAAAGAAAAAACTGTTGATGAAATATGGAAGAAGTGGTTACTTTAGTGCTGGATAGATTGAGGATTTTTTATTTATTTTTGTTGTTGTATTACACATCCCCCTCTCCCTCCCCATAAGGGTGGTAGGAGGGTGGGTAAACGGGGAGTAAAAATATTTGTTTATGTAGAGAAAAAGATTAGAATGGTTTTTTTTTTCTGATGGATTAAAAATTTAACTTTTATCTATTGATGATGAAATTTGAGATGATGGAAATAAAGAGATACTTAAAATAAAAATAAATAAAAAAGAATTAAAAAATGTAACTTTATTAGTAAAGGAGGTTTAATATCTATTTGAAATGCAAGTCTGAATTTTTTTAAAAAAAAACATGGAGCAGTAGTGCTACCCTACAATGTTCTTACAGAGTTCATACTGGCTTTTAGATGCTTGATATTAAAATCCCCCTTCATATGCACAAAGTTAGATAAAAAGTAACTTCGACCTGTCATATAAATTATTTAAAATATTTTTTTAACTATGTATAGAAGAACAAACCATTCCTACATACTGTATCTTTGCAATGTGACAACATTTCTTTACAGAATTGTATTTAATTATTTTTGTTGTGTGTGCTATTTATGATTTTAGAGAAATAAATATATAACGTGAGCAATATATTTCAGCTCACCCACCGTCCTCCTTCGCTGTGCACGAATCCCGGACCAGGAATCAATCAAAACAGTAGAATAAAATCCAGCAGTAGGCTCAAGATAAAATCCAATTTCTTTATTTCTTCATTATAAAATTCATAGGCTGACCAGACAGGCAAAGTCTATGCGTTTCGACTGTACGTCTTAATCATGACCACATTCTGGTTTAAAAATCCTCTACTGCCATGAGGCACGCCCCCAGCCAGGTGCCAAAAAATAATCTGCTCCAAGCTAGAACTGCCTCCAATGGCTTTCTTAAAATGCATGCAAAATGCTACTCAATTATAGCACAACAAAAAAACAAAACGGGAGCTAGTCAGTACACAAATAAATCAAATCATATTGATTATTCATACCCTTCAGATTTCTCGTGTTCAGTGTAAAAATACAAAAGGATTCTCTATTCAGCAATCACCTATTTATGTGTTCCCCTTGTGCGGATTTAAATACCCTTTCTATGGACATATGTCTTTTTTTAACCGTATAAACTGTGTAACTATACCCATGACACTCAGGCTTGTCAGATCACCCTGATGAACATCTCTAAAAAGTCTAGGTAGCATAGAGATGTTCAGCAGTTTGAGATTAGAGACATCCGACAAGTGTTTTCGTATTCTCACTTTCAGACTGTTTGAGGTGCATCTGACGTATTTAATGCTGCAGGCATTGCAGGTCGCCAAATAAATGACATTATTTGTATTACAGTTGATATACATTCTGATCCTAAAGAATTCCTTGGTTACACTGGATTTGAATATTTTACCCACTGTAATATATTGACAAGTTTTACAAATACTGTGGCCACATTTGTAACTACCCACAACATTCAACCATGTGGGTTTGCCAGTATCCGACTTTTCTATAAACAAGCTAAGGGACAAAGCGGAGTACAAAGTATCATAGGTGCCCGTCTGCTTACCTTTTGAAAGGCTGGCTCTAAAATGTGCCGCAAGCTATCATCTTGAAATAAAATGGGTAGGTATTTCCTGATGATACCTTGTATTTCCTGAACCTGGCGACTGTAAGAGGTGACAAAGACAACCCTCAGTTGTTTTTGTTTATTTTGTTGCTGTTTATATTTGACACTTATACTTGTTTTAAAAATATCAAAAATATCAGATTCATAATTGTTCTGACTTTGGCTTGGTAGTTTGATGTCATATACTTCAGTGCTTTTGAGTCTCTTTTACCTTTTAAATTCTAAAATCTTGCAAACAGGGTTTGTCTTTAAAATGCCATCAATATAACAGCTTCTTGCTGGCACCAGCATTCTTATCACCGCGTAGTGGTCAGAAGGCACAAAAGTGCAGTTGCCATCTGTAGTTCTAAACTGTGTAGAAGTAATCCTCACTTAAAGAGAAGGGTAATGGCTTGGAATAATAGTGTAAGGTTAATTAGTGAAGATCAATGCAGCTGTAGAATCTAATATGCATTCTATCAAACACCGGAGGTGGAAATAGATAATTAAGCCCAATATTCTATATTTTCTGAAGTACAAAGATTATTCCATTGAACCTTGTCAGAAGTTACATGTGGCGACATGCCGTGCCAGTGCTACAAATTTTAACACTGCTTCAATTAGTCTTCTTTAAGATTTTATAATTTAATTCCCTAAATATAAACATATAACTAGATAAGCTATATTTCTTAGGTGTTCTAACCTCCAAATAGGGACTTTTTTCCTATATGAGCAGATCTATTATACAAGTTATATTGCTTTAGGCCTAATAAAATAAGTCTGTCACTCATTTTTACCATGTTAAACTGCTGACAGCAGTAAGTAGGGGCTGGGTAAAGTAAAAACATATTTTGTTGAGCTTTTCTCATCAGGAGAAATGTGAATGTGAAGTTTTATTCTGTTAGAGTCTGCTGCTGTAAATGCCCAATATGGGGCTTCACTGTAAAGTGCTCTCTGCATTCAGCTGCTTCACAGCCCCTTCCTTATGTCCTGTGTAAGAGCTGTACTTGTCTCCTATTGGATGCTACACCTGTCAGTTAAAGCAAAGAGGAGGGGTTATAAAGGAGCTCAATGACCAGAGGACACTTCACAATAAAGACAAGCCCTGAGCACTTGCAACAGAAGAGACTGGCAGAATAAAACTTCATATTCAGTACTCCTGATCAGGAAAATCTTCACCAAAGGCATATTTGTACTGCACTCTCTAGCCCCTAACCAGTGCTATCACCAGTTTAGCATGATCAAAATGCTAATTTGATTGTCTTAATCGAGTATGCGTACCTGAGCTTTGCTGCTCTGCAGAATCATAACTGTGAATGATCAGTTATGTTTGGGGTTTCAGCCATATTATTCCCCGTCTTACCTGCACAGCTAGAAGCATTGCATTCCTAAGCAATGTCAACAATGTACTACTATGACATTATTCTCATACTTCTCACTATGTTTGTCTTCAGGTCCCTAGCACACAGAATAGATAAGGTGGGGGAAATCGCAGACACACAGGAGGCACCTGTGATGTTCAGAAGCAGTGTAGAAACAGTAATTGTATCAGGCTCACCATCTCAGCTAGCTTTGATACTGCCATCTTTTGTGTCTCTGTTACCGTTGATGGATCTTGCCTGAGAACAGACAGTGGACTGTAACTTAGATGGAAGTGAGACACCTAGTGGCTATGATCTGTGGTGGATGCAGGCATATTTTTAAAAAATCAAATTATTCAAATATTTGCAAGTTAAACCAGTCTCTATTAAATTAAATTAAATTGTTGCAAAGTAGTGTTTAAGAATTATTTCAGTAGTCTTCAATATCCTTGGGGTGTCTAGATTTTACATTAGATAAAGACAACTTCTTCTATGGCACACCATATTTTAATATACAATAGAAACCTTCATCACATTATCATTGTACGTTTCTCTAGACCTATACTCAGCGGCAAGTCTTTCATTTAATAGAATTGTCCAAGCACAACTTGGGTAGTCGAAAGCTCGAATTAGAAAGCTGGTCCCTAAGTGTTCTGCATGTTCATAGAGGCCAAATTAGACTTACTTGCTGTGAAGCATGAGACCAGATTGCTGTCAGGGAAGCATAAAAAGCAAGATTGTTATGGGGCAATATTTCTGTTGGGAAAACATGAGCAAAGAAAGATTTCTGTTAGGGATAAACAAGAAGAAAAATGATCATGTCCAGGGAAACACATAAGAATGGAAGAAGATACCTGGTGAGAAATCATGAGAGAACCAATATTATGTTCGGGGAAGAATGAGAAATGATAACTGTTGAGAAATGGCATTGTTAAGGAAGCAATGAAATAAATACAATTACTGTCAAGAAAGCAAGAAAAGAAAGCTAAATTCCTGTTAAAAAGCATAAAAGTATAAAATAGTTTGTCTCCCCAGGACAAACCCTTCCCATTTGCTTGTGGACATCATGGAGATAGGACTTGCACTTGTTACCCCACTTTCTCTCACGGAAAGTGTTTCTTGTTCTGGCTTACTCTGTCAATACATGTATTAAATGATTAAAGGTAGTGTTGGGCGAGCATGCTCGGACGACCACCAGTTTGGCTCGAGCATCGCTATGCTCGGCCGAATATAGCGTGTGCTCGTATTTAAATCTAATTTAGCCTCTATTTCTGAAAAGTTTCTGGTGGGATTCAGACTCACAGCCTTCTACATTACAGCCAAGAATGTTAACCACTACACTATAGCGCTGCATGGCCAGTTACCACAAAAATAAAAAATAAATATGAGACTTCTGCTATATAGGAATACTTATTAGTAGTAAGTATTCCTATACAGCAGAAGTCTCACTATTTTTTTGTAACTGGCCATGCAGCTCTATAGTGTAGTGTTTAACATTCTGGGCTATAATGTGGAAGGTTTGTGAGTTCAAATCCCTTAAGAAATAGAGACTAAATAAAATTTATATATTTTATATTTTTTTTAGTAATTGTAAATTTTTTTAAATTAATATATATATATATATATATATATATATATATATATATTCACACTTCTGATATATATGAATGCATTATATGTGGGAAACTACTACTGATGTTTTAGCAATAATATATTTACATATATTATAATATATTATATGTTCTAAATATATAATAATATATGTAAATTTAGCCTCTATTTCTGAAGGCATTTGAACTCACAACCTTCTACATTACAGTCCAGAATGTTAAGCACTACACTATAGAGCTGCATGGCCAGTTATTAAAAAAAATATAGATATATATATAAGACCTCTGCTATATAGGAATACTTACTACTAGTAAGTATTCCTATATAGCAGAAGTCTCCATTTTTTTTTTAAAAAGTAACTAGTAACTGGCCATGCAGCTTTATAGTGTAGTGGTTAAGATTCTTGGCTATAATGTACAAAGTTGTGAGTTCAAATCCTACCAGAAACTTTTCTGAAATAGAGGCTAAATTTGATTTAAATACACTGGGTGTCCCCAAGCACTGACTCTATATATGGAGTCAGAGCAGGGACTCCTCAGCCTAAGTAGAGTCCCGACACCCTCCTCTTTTTAGAGCAGGGGGTACCTGGTTTAATGCTCGGGTTCTCCCATTCACTTCCATTGTGCTCGGGTGCTCTGTAGAGCACCCGAGCATCAGGAAGTGTTCTACTCAAGCACACAAGCACTTTAGTGCTTGACCAACACTAAATAAAGGGGTTTTACAAGATTTTACTTCTGATGACCTATCATCAAGTTGAGCACTGTACATAGTATAGCAGCTATGCTTGATATAGTGGTCATCCCCATTGAAATGAATGGGTTTGAGTGCAATACCAAGCACAGCCGCTATACAATGTATGGCACGGTGATTCGTAAGCAATGATAAGGCCAAGGCACTCACAGGAGAGGCGGTGCCTTCCCTATACAGCTGACTGGAGGGGATCCTGGGTGTCGGACCCCCACCAATCAGATACTAGTGGCCTATCCTGAGAATAGGTCATCAGTAGTAAAATCCCAGAAAACCCCTTTAACTGTTAATAGATGCCCATTTACAGCTGTTTTGGAGCATAAAAGAAGCCAGAATTACTATTTGGAAAGGAATAGATGAACCTCCTATTAGCCGTTGTGTGGTAAAGTGAGAAAATGACAGCCCCTTTTGGGGTGTATTTAGTGGCAAAATAAAAAGTATTATTTGCCTTTCAGCGGTGCAGTTATATGTTCTAAAGTTTTCTTGGCGTGTATTTTTTGCCGTTGTGTGGTGAAGTGACAAAATTACACTTCCGCTGCTTCCTCTGGTAGGCAGGCAAGTAGTGATGAGGAGAGTGGTGTGGGAGCTGGAGTTGCTTGCGGCCAGGCTCCTAGCACAGAGACTGTTGAGGAGGACATCAGTGACGTGCAGACAGTACTCGATGATGATGTAGTTGATCGCAATTGGAGGCTGGGTGATGAAGGGCCTTCATAATTATTGGGAAAAGATGGTGGAAGCTTGCGTGTGAGACAGCGGCGGAGCCAGCAAGTCGCTAGCATGGCCAGGAGTCAGCAGGGTGGCAGGAGTGGGAGCCAAACGTGCCTGGGGTAGACCATCCGCTTTGCAGGAGCCTACCTGCCCGGAAAGTAGTGGTGGAGGGTTTCTCAGAGGCAGCAGTGGTAGCAGTCAGTCAGTGCGAAGTGTTGGGGGTAAAATCAACTATTTAGTGGAGTGGCAGTTTTTTGTTGAGCCGCCGGAGGAGGTGAACATGGCTATTTGCTGAATCTGTGGGCAGAAGTTGAAGAGTGGCCAATGTTAACACCACGGCTCTACATCAACATATATAGCATTACCATAAAGTGGCCTGGGAGAGCCGTGGCTCCAATGTGGTGGTCCAGTCTGCCGAGCAACGGCTGCATCACCCAGTGGAACACACCCGATTTCAGGCAGTCAAGGCTCCACCACCTCAGCCAAAGGGAGCTGTCTGTCCTACCCATCATCTACCAGTCCTAATGCTCCTTACCCTCCTACTCCTCATCAGTCATTCAGTCAGCAATTGATCACTGAGGAAATTTCCAAGAGACAACAATATGCGTGCACTTATCCAACGGCGCAGAAGCTGAACTTGCTCCGGGCCAAGTTGCTGCTTCTGTCACTCTCTTTTCAAGTGGTGGACTATGCACCTTTCAGAGAACTGATGGCTTGTGCTGAGCCAAGGTGGAGAGTCCCAGGCCGTCATTTCTTTGCCAAAAAGGCAGTACCAGCCTTGCACAAATATGTAGAATAGAAGGTAGGCCAGTCCTTGAGCCTGTCGGTGTCTGCCAAAGTGCATGGTAGCACCGATGTGTGGAGCTGATGGCCAGATGACGGCACTTCCGCCTCCATGTTCCCTCGCCGTTGGTCCTGCGACAATGTCTGCCTATGCCTCCTCATCCTCCACCGTGTCCTCAGCCTCCACTGCAGAGACAATTCTCAGTGCTGATGCAGCCTACCACATGTGCAGAGCAAGGCGGTATTATGCTGTTCTGCACCTCCTTTGCCTCGGTGAACGGAGTGACACAGGGGAAGAACTAATTTGTGTCCTTCATCAAGAAATAAAATCCTGGCTTTCTCCTTGACAACTCAAAATGGGAACCATGGTGACTGACAACGGGAAGAAGATGGTGTCGGGGCTACCTATTGCAGCTGCCACCTCCACACTCCACACTCTGTGGCTTCCTCATGCTGCTTTTGCTGCTGCCACCTCCACACTATGTCACCTTGCCAGTCTGTGGCCTCCTCATGCTGCTGCTAACTCAACACTAAGTCACTGGGCCACTCTGTAGCTTCCTCATTCTGCTGCCACCTCAACACTATGTAAATGAGCCACTTTGTGGACTCCTCATGATGCTGCTGATTCCACCTCCCCACTATGTCACTGCGCCACTCTGTGGTCTCCTCATACTGCTTCTCATGTTGTTCCCACCCTCCCCACTTCATGACTGGACCACTATTTTGCCTTATGGTCCAGTCAGAATTGGCTTATGATTTGGTAGCCAAAAGCAGGAGTGGGTACAAAACACAGAAGACATGCAAATATTCCATTCATGTGTCATCTCTGTTCTGGATCCACTCATGTGCTTTTTTATTTGTGCTTTAGCAATACTGATGGATTACTGACCAAATGCTGACCGAGTGAAGGCGGATGCTCAACAGACAGGATCCGTTTTGTTGGGGGGTTATTGTTTTGACGGATCAGAGGAAGGGCAAAATAATCAGTGATGTCAAAACAAACTTACTGCTGACACCCTCTCCACTCTGTCAGGGGGGCTCTACTTGTAGAGGCATTTAATCGAACAGGTTCTGTAGACATCTATGTAGAATCAGCTAATGACGGTGTAAAAAGAGTGCCCTCTTTCCCGCTACAGTAGGATCTTGGGCCTCTGGACAGTTCTTACATCGACCTGTAAGGCAGAGTTCACACTTGAGTTATTTGGTCAGTTTTGGCCCCGTAACTGCCCAAATAAGTGAAGTGTGCAGTGATTTTAAGAGTGACGCCTGTCATGTGCGTGCTCTCTGCAGCCGAGAAATAGCAGTTTTTTTAACGAGATTCACTGCAAATAAATTTGGATCAAATCTTTTCGGAAAATTTGTCGAACCAGCTGAATCTAATTTTTGAGAAATTCGCTCATCTCTATATATTATTCCAAAAATGAGTAAGGCACAAATGGCTGGTAGCTGTTCAATATCAGGAAACATAATTGAAAAGATATACTGCATATGTTATTATTAGCACATTATTTCCATGAAGAAATCTTTTGGCATTCTTTTTATTTTTTGGTTCCCTGCATGGTCACTATATCAGTTGTTTTAAATGATTATTGCTTTCTATCCTTGCTGAGGCAAAAGTATTGCATTTTGTGCCTGCCTTGGAAAATGTGTATCAAATTGAGAAATCAAAGGTTAATCGAGTAGGAGTACAGAGGTCACATCCAACAGTTCACAATTCTTCGAGCAATGCCGCTATAAATCAAGGGTAAAGAGGTTGATTTTATAAAATAAAAGTTTTAGTCAAACCAATGGCTAAAATGTGTTCTGTAAGCTAGAATACAAAGCCAGCTGATCAGAACATTAAAGGCATTCTTGTCAAATACACCTATTGGGTTTTGATGTATTAAACAACTACACTGAGCAAAAATATAAACACAACCCTTTCGGTTTTGCTCCCATTTTGCATGAGCTAAACTTAAAGATCTGAAACATTTTCTACATACACAAAAGACTCTTTACTCTCAAATATTGTTAACAAATCTGTCTAAATCTGTTTTAGTGAGTACTTCTCCTTTGCCGAGATAATCCATCCCACCTCACAGGTGTGGCATATCGAGGTGCTGATTAGACAGCATGAATATTGCACAGGTGTGCCTTAGAATGTCCACAATAAAAGGTCACTCTGAAATGTGCAGTTTGATCACACAGTACAATGCCACAGGTGTCACAACATTTGAGGGAGCGCAATTGGCATGCTGACTGCAGGAATGTCTACCAGAGCTGTTGCCCATGCAATTAATGTTCATTTTTTTCCCATAAGCCATCTCCAAAGGCGTTTCAGAGAATTTGGCAGTACATCCAACTGGCCTCACAACCGCAGACCATGTGTAACCACACCAGCCCAGCACCTCTACATCCAGCATGTTTACCTCCATGATAGTCTGAGACCAGCCAGCCGGACAGCTGCAGCAAAATCGTTTTGCATAACCAAATAATTTCTGCACAAATTGTCAGAAACTGTCTCAGGAAAGCTCATCTGCATGATCGTCATCCTCATTGGGGTCAGGACCTGACTGTAGTTCTTTGTCGTAACCGACTTGAGTGGGCAAATGCTCACATTCGATAGTGTCTGGCACGTTGGAGAGGCCTTCCGTTTACGGATGAGTCCCAGTTTTCACTGTTCAGGGCAGATGGCAGACAGCGTGAGTGGCGTCATGTGGGTGAGCAGTTTTCTGACTAGTGATTTGCGGCAGAGGCAACATTCGAATTCGCGATATTTTGCGAACATTTTGTAGAACATTCGTCATTCATTCGCAAATTTGAGAATTTGCAATTATATACTTGATTGCGAAAATCGGCAATGTAATATTCTCGTAATGAGTGCGAAATACAGGCGTAGGTCGCTTATGCTGAATTTTTTAACCTGGTATAAGTTTCCTGAGATTGGAGAAAATGGTTGGCATTGCAGCACACTAGAATAGCTTTATACGAGACAGAGTGCTCCAATATATTCGCGCTTGCCAATTTTCGGCAATCAATCATGCACATATCTTTTCACAATATGTGCAACTGGTGACATCAACTACACTATAGATTAATCTAACGTACACTATCTCCCCACAATTATCTGAATTATATATATATATATATATATATATATAAGTTAACTGTCTAATGAATGTACAACAAAGCACAGAGCACAGCAATGACACTGCTGTCTCTTTCATAACTGCAATAAAATAGAAAATAGCTGCTGGGGAGGTTCTTATATAGTAAGGTGAATAGAATATTCATAAATACGAAGCTATAGCACAATATTCTAAATCTTTGCGAATTCTCGAAGTTGCAATATTCACAATTAATATTCACGATTCGAATATTCGCGCCCAACACTATTGCTGACGTCAACGTTGTGGATCGAGTGGCCCATGGTGGCGGTGGGGTTATGGTATGGGCAGGCGTATGTTATGGACAGCAAACAACAACAAACATAGGTGCATTTTATTGATGGCATTTTGAATGCACAGAGATAGTGACGAGATCCTGAGGCCCATTATTGTGTCATTTATCCACGACCATCATCTCATATTGCAGCATAATTATGCATGGCCCCATATTGCAAGGATCTGTATACAATTCCTGGAAGCTGAAAACATCCCAGTTCTTTCATGGCCAGCATACTCACCGGACATGTCACCCATTGAGCATGTTTGAGATGCTCTGGAATGACGTAAACGACAGCATGTTCCAGTTCCTGCCAATATTCTACATCTTTTCACAGCTATTGAAGAGGCGTGGACCAACATTCCACAGGCCACAATCAACAACCTGATCAACTCTATACGACGGAGATGTGTTGCACTGCGTGAGGCAAATGGTAGCCACACCAGATACTGACTGGCTATCTGCCCCCCCTTCCCCAGTAAGGCAAAACTGTGCACATTTCAGAGTGTCCTTTAATTGTGGGCAGTCTAAGGCACACCTGTAGAATATTCATGCTGTCTAATCAGCACCTTGATATGCCACACCTGTGAGGTGGGATGGATTATTTCGGGCAAATTAGAAGTGCTCACTAATACAGATTTAGACAGCTTTGCGAAAACTATTTGAGACTAATAGTTCTCTTGAGTATGTGGAAAACGTTTCAGATGAGTTCAGCTCATGCAAAATGAGAGCAAAACCGAAAGTGTTGCGTTTATATTTTTGTTCAGTGTACCTCCAGCCACATAATCACTTGTTCTTTCCTGTCAGGTGAATGCATAATTTTTAGGGCCTGTACTCCACTGTCCTACAGTAAAATTGTTATCCACTGACCGCCTAATATACCTCCAGCCACGTAATCACTTGTTCTTTTCTGTCTGGTGAATGCCTAATGTTTGGGGCCTGTACTCCACTGGCCTGCAGTAAAATTCTTATTCACTGACCACCTAATATACCTCCAGCCACATAATCGCTTGTTTTTTCCTGTCAGGTTAATGCCTAATTTTTGGGGCCCGTACTCCCGTGGCATAAAATATATTTTTTCTAGGCTCCAGTAGGGCACATTTTTAAGAGTTTCCCTTTTTTTATTTTTTTTATTAACAATTTTATTGTTTTGTCTTAAAGGGCAGATTGTACATATCATTGTATCACAAAACGCCTAACATAAGCGTCAGACAGTAATCATACAAGCATTTTTAAATATTATTCTTGAATGGTGACAATCATAAACTGTAAATCAAAACATTGATGGGGTAAAACAGTGTAACTATACTAACAGTTAGATGTGGGTTAGCATATTAACAATGTTCTATGTTAAATCGCATATGTGGCAAGTCATAATTCTTTGCATGGAGGTAGGAGGAGACCGGGATATCTGTACTGATCATGAAAAATTCCTGTAAGTCTTCCAGGGCGACCATATTTTAAGGAAGGTAAGCCTCGACCTTGTTTCCCAATGAGAGATCTCTTTGAATCTATATATTTGATCAACTTTGTTGATCCAATGGTCTCTCTTTGGTATCTCGGTGGAGAGCCAGTGAGTAGGTATAAGCATTCTGGCGGCCGCCAACATGAAAGAGAAGAGAGAAGCCTTATGATCTTTAGATCCAGTTACTCCCAGGGAGAGAAGAACTAACTCTGGGGTACATGGCTGTGTGGTATTACAAATTTGGTTGCTAAGCTTAATTATTTCAAGCCACCATAATTTGATAGGATCGCAGGACCACCAAATGTGGAGGTACGTCCCTTTATCTTTAAGGCACCTCCAACAAGTATCTGGTGACCCCAGCTTAAAGCGACAGGTTTTGTCAGGGGTATTGTACCAGCGGAGGAGAATTTTATAGCTATTTTCCTGTATGCGAATGCATCTGGAAATTTTGTGTGGCGCTAGCAGTATCTTTGTAACTTCAGGTGGTGAGAAGGACTTCTCCAAGTCTCGTTCCCAAAGGCCTAGAGCTGCTAATTTGGGGCAGGGGGGAGAGGTCTTTAGAGATTTATATATGGTAGAGATTGTTTTAAGGGGGGGCAATAGCTGGCTAAACAACTTCTCCAGCCAGCTAATCTGTCTTGCGGGGGGTATTTTTTTGACAAGGGGAGGTATTTTTGTTATCAGATATCGGGTAAGCATATAGTTTTGGGAAGAGAGTCCTAGTTTACCTATAAGATCAACCTCCGTAGGAAAGCAACCTTCTGAATCCAGTAAGCTAGGTAAGGTGAGTTTTGAGCACCTTATAGCAGAGGGGCAGCTTTGTCTTAATTCCTTAGGGGCGAGGGCTACAATATCTTCAACAAGCAGCAGAGGAGAGGGAAGCATCAAGATCTCCCTATCAGCCGAGACCGACTTCCAGACCTTTAGAGTGTTGCGGATCATGGAGTTAGGTATGGAGCTAGGAGCTGGAAGAGGGCTGTCAGCCAACAAGAGGGCTCGAGCTGGGGCGCTAAGAAAGGAGTGCTCTAACTTAATCCATGTTTTGTGAGGGGGGCTTCTAAGCCAGTCTACTGCCCTAGACAATTGGATGGCCTTCATATAAACTTCAGGATCAGGCAAACCCATTCCTCCGTGGGTCCGGGGTTTGGTGAGCGTGCTAAAGGAGATGCGTGGGCTTTTCCCTTGCCAGATATAAGTGCAAATTTTTTTATTCAGAGATTGAAAAAATGACTGGGGAATCTCTATAGGGAGAACCTGCATTAAGTAGGTCAATCTGGGGATAACTAAGGACATGAGGATATTTTTCCTCCCAAACCAGGTCAGGTAAGGGAGATCCAAGGAGTCGAGCTGAGCAACCATGGAAGCGAGAAGGGGTTTGTAGTTTAGGTTAAACAAGTCAGGGAGGTGGGGAGTAAGTTTGATACCCAAATACGTTAGTTGTTGCGTATGCCAATTAAATGGAGAGTTTTTCTGGAGCGAGGAGAGGGTTAAAGGTGAAAGCCCGGTGTGAAGGACCTGCGACTTGGTGGGATTTACTTTAAAATTGGACAAAGAGCCAAAGTGATCAAGGATTGACAGGATAGTGTTCATGGCTTTAGAGGGATTTGTAGTGATTATTAGCAGGTCATCTGCAAAAGCAGCAAGTTTGAACTCATAGCCGTCTACTAGGAGACCCCTAATCTTCTCCTCCTGCCTGAGGGTTTGCAAGAGAGTCTCCATTACCAGGACAAAGAGTAGGGGGGAAAGTGGGCATCCCTGTCTGGTTCCGTTTCTGATTGGGAAGGGGGGATGATAAAATTCCATTCACTGACACGGACGCCGAAGAGCAAGTATACATAGAAAAAATTGTATTCACAAAGGGTTCCGGGGCCCCAAATTTAGTTAGGGTCAGTCTAATATATAACCAATCCACTCTATCAAATGCTTTTTCGGCGTCCGTGCCAATCAGGACCAGTGGGATGGATTTGTGGGAGGCAAAATAAAGGGCGTTTAGGACCTTCATAGTGTTATCCTTTCCTTCTCGGCCTTTGACAAAACCCACCTGATCAGGATGGATCAGTGTGGGTAATAAACCCTGGAGTCTAGTGGCGAGCATTTTGGCTAACAATTTGAGGTCCACATTGAGTAGCGAGATGGGGCGATAATTGGGGCACAGGGAGGGGTCCTTGCCCTCTTTTGGGATGATAGTGATCATGGCCCTAGTCATATCTATGGAAATGGGGTGGTTCTCTAAGGAAAGATTACATACGGAAAGCAGGAAAGGGAGAAGGGGTTTCTTGAACGCTGAATAATATGTTATGGGAAGACCGTCAGGGCCTGGGCACTTGCCTTTGGGGGTGGAATTGATGGCTAGCGACAGTTCGTTTATTGTAAATGGTTTAGTTAATATGTCCCGTTGAGACTTAGAGAGGGTTGGGAGAAGCAGTCGTCTCAGAAACTCATTAATATTGTCCTCTCTCCCCTTAGCGGGGTCAGGTGGCGTAGGGGTGGGCAAATTATACAGGGCTTTATAGTAAATTTTGAATTGTTCAGCAATTTCTTCCGCCCTATATAGGAGGTTCCCCTGGGGAGATCTGATGCTCTGGACGAGGCGGGAGCCTCTCCTCTGTTTGATTCTCTGCATCATAAATTTTGATGCTTTGTTACCATGAGCATAAAATTTTTGTTGTGCAGAAAGAAAGTATTTGGCTGAGCGCTCATTCAGGAGGTTTTTAAGTTCAGTCCTAAGGGAAGAAAGTTCTGCCAACTGTTGAGCTAGTAATGACTGCTTGTGAGCCTTTTCCAGAGCATGGATCTTTGCCAGTAAAGTTGCGTATTTTTTGTCAGATTCCTTCTTAAGGAAAGAGCAAAAGCTAATCAGTCTACCTCTAATATAGGCCTTATGGGTGTCCCATAGGACCTGGGGGGATACATCAGGGGTGCAGTTTGTGGAGAAAAATTCCTCTAGAAAAGAAGTAATTTGGGATCTGTGATTTGGGTTGCTCAGCAGAGACTCATTGAACCTCCAGTTAGGTTTCTTACCTGACCCGGGCGTAATACAAAGGAGGCAATATACCGGGTAGTGGTCCGAGAGGGTCATGTCACCTATTTCTGCGGAGGAGCAGTGCTGTAAGTGTTCTCTTGAAATAAAGATGTAGTCTATTCTGCTATACAAGTCGTTAGCTGAGGAATAGAAAGAATAATCACGTACATCAGGGTTAAGGCAGCGCCAGATATCTAACATACCCATATCAAACAATCTGGTTTGTATTAATTTGAGAGCCTTTATGGGGATGGAGGATCTCTTTGAAGAGGTGTCTACTAAAGGGTGGAGTGCTATGTTAAGATCGCCCGCCATAATCAATATTCCCTCCCTGTGGGTCTCTATGAGAGAAAGGAGAGAGGAGAGCCAGATGGTTTGGTCCTTGTTAGGGGCATATACATTAACTAGGGTGAATATAGACTGCCCTATTTGTCCTATCAGAATCAGGAATCTTCCCTCTGGGTCCTGGATATGCATTTTGTATTGGAATGACAGATCTTTATGGAATCCAATACTAACTCCCCTTGAAGCTGCGCCCCCGGCCCCACTGTGATGCCAACTGGGAAATTTGGAGTAGGAGAGGTTCGGATAGTTACCATGCTTAAAATGAGTCTCCTGTAAGAAGACTATCGAACATTTCTCTCTATTAAGTTGCGATAGGATTTGACATCTCTTTGGTGGAGACCTCAACCCCTTAACATTATAAGATACTAATTTAAGTGCATGTTTTAAGGAGAGAAATGGGAGAACAAGCTCAGAAGTCTGTCGAATAGAGCAGGCAATTACCACTATTGAAAGGGGGAGGAGGGCGCCGCCACAAGGAGAGGTAGACTCCAATACTTCCACACAATAGTGTAGCCACATCTTGCTTCTAGATATCTCACATCTAAGGAACAGGGCAAAAACATATGGGACATTAACATGTACCAGAACAGGTAGAGTAACAAAATTTTCGCACCAAGAGGAGCAACACAGCTCCAGGTAGGAAAAGGGCATTGTGTATAACAATACCGTAATGTAAATCGAGAGCCAAAGAGGTGGACAGCAAGAGAGAAAAGATAGAGTGGGGGAAAGGTATTAGGAAAAGTAAGCAAGGGTAAGGGAGAATGAGGATAATAGAGAATCAGAAAATAAGAAAATCTGGGGGGGGGTGTGAGACACTATCATGTGTATCGCCCTAGACATGAGGTAGGAGACCAGGGTGGGATCGGCAAGTGAGCATCAGAGAGGTAGGTGATGAAGGGAAGCAGATAGGAGATAATAACGTAGAAGACAATGTAGAGAAGAGATTGTAAATTTAAGCATAGAGTGTCCTTAATCAAGGGGCCTCAAAGGAGAGGGGATATCTTCAGTCTCCCAATGTAAGCCTTCTAGGCGTTGCCTTAGGGGTTCCTCTTCTACCCCTTTGAGGTTTAGGGGTTTGCTGCTTTTCCCAAAGCTCAAGCGAAGGGAGGGTAGGCAATTTGTCTAAGTCCTGGACTGGGTCCCAATTCTGAATGTCCAAAGGATCAATCCCCAGGTGTTCATAAGCGTGTTCCAGGTCTTGGAATGAGGATACATTGGTTCTGCGCCCATCATACATGAAAGAAAGGCCGAAAGGGAAGGACCATCTGTATAAGATTTGCTTTGATCTAAGCCAGTCCGTCAGTGGCTTTAAGGCTCTTCTCTTCCGCAGGGTTGACTGGGCCAGGTCCTGAAAATGAGGACTTCGTGCCCATCCCAGTTTGCAGCTTTGGCTTCTCTAGCTTTTAGTAGGACAGCCTCCTTCACAGGAAAATGAAGAAATTTGCAGATTATGTCTCTAGGAGGAGCAGAGGAGGCTGGTTTAGGTTTAAGGGCCCTGTGGGCTCTTTCCAGGAGCACTTCATGTGCTGAGTCTGGGCCTAGGAGGGAGAGGCAAATTTGCACAATGGTGTTGGGTACATCTGCAGGGGCTACTGACTCAGGAACACCCCTAAAGCGTAGATTATTGTGCCTCCCTCTATTCTCCTGATCCTCTAGTGCACTGTAAAGAGAGTTCATATTAGACTGTATGACCTGTAGGTTGTGCTGAACAGCGGTCTGATGCTGTATAACTGAGGTTTGCGACTCCTCTAGTGTTTCTACTCTGCGTCCTATGTGACGGACGTCTTGTTTGATGGCAAGCAGGTCTGAACTCAGAGGTTCCAGGGCAGATGCTAGGGAAGAGGAAAGAACTTCTTTGAGGTAGGTGCGGGATATGGGCAGCGCATCAGGGACAGTCTCGCCACCATGTGCAGTATCAGTTGCCTCTGGCAATTTGTGGCTTGTAGGGCGCGGTGAGGTTGGCGCCATTTTGGTATCTCTGGCCACATAGGCAGAGGCCGCTTTCTTAATAAATTTGTCCATCTCTCCCTCGTTGTTTACTGGTCTATGTTGGCTCAGCGTGTCCCCAGCTGCAGATTTGCCGATCTTGACCATCCTGGACTTGACAGGCTATAAGGCCAGGCTATGTGGATGATATTATTGACGAAGCTACAACTGCATGCGGCCGGTCAGATCCAGCGTCAGTTTCACCCCCTCCAGAACAGGCTCTTAGATCATTTTATAGGTGGGAGATTTTTCTGCAATGTTGTTAGTACTCAGTTAAAATGGGTTACTGTCCCTTTAAATTTTGAAAAGTTAGCAGAGCAGTGTTCTTATAGTTTAGAATTAGGCAATGGAGATCATGAGGTTGTAGGGACATTTGCCACTACAGTCCAGCAATCATGAGGGGCACCAGGGCCCAGTTCAGTGCCGTTGCACTTGCGAACTTCAGAGGAGTAGTGAGATATTATGCTACTAACAATCCCGAACTATAAGGTGCAGAAGGGCCAGGACCAGCACCAATTCACCAGAGCACACTGCTGATGTTGCAGTTAGGGCCCTGTGCAGTATGACAGGAGCCTGAACTGTGAGTAGATGTGGCCCCCCGGTAGACCGGAGCAAAGGTAAGGGGGATTACCTTGATATTTGGATTCCGGTCCTTGTAAGAGACTTCTCTGCCGCCGGACAGATCTATGTTCGGATCTCCAATATGGCGCCCGCATGTAAATTGCCGTATTCGGTGCGGTTTTTCACACGGTCTTAAAAGCCGGCACAGACTGCTACAGATTCCGGGCTGTGATGTTTTACTTGGCCGGCGACTGTGCAGGAGTTAGTGCGGCTTTAACCGGCAGATGGAGCTCCGAGATCGGCCGCGTCCAGTACAAATCCAGGCCGTGGATGTTCTTCACTGCTAGGCCGCAGCTGTAATTCAGGCCAGGAGCAGATCCGCGGCTCGAGAAAGGTCTCAAATTAAAGTAGGAAATACGTGCAAACCCACGATGGTTGAAAATTGTCCTTTTTAGACTAGTGTGACTGTGGATGGCCTATGATTATGCCACACTCCTCAGAGCAAGGGAGAGAGGCGTCCTCCTCAGTCAGCGGCTAGCCACGCCCCCCAGAAAGAGTTTCCCTTTAAGACGCATAAAAATGGCCCCAGAATAAAATACATTGTTTTTGTGGGAATTTTTGCCATTGATCCCCCTCTGGTATGTCATTGTCCATGTTGTGTGACTATTTGTGCACTTTTAGTAAGTATTTGGTGGCTGCAAATATGACCTGAAGTTTTTCAGGTTCGCCTGCCATTAAAGTGAATGGGGCCCGCAGTGAACTCGCGGTTCGCAAACTTTTGATCGTGAATGTGCGTTCGCGAAACGTCACAGCCGATGTTCATCCATCACAAGTCAGGGGCAATCCAGACTTTGTTTATTTTGATAAGAGTCAACCTGTCAGCATTTTCAGTTGACAGGCTAATGCGCTTATCAGTTATTATGCCCCCAGCAACACTAAATACTCATTCTCACAAAACGCTGGCTGCAGGGCAGGCCAGCACCTCCAAGGTGTAGAGCGCCAGTTCGTGCCATCAGTCCAGCTTGGACACAAAATAGTTGTAAGGCACAGAGGGATCACTGAAGACGCTGACACTGTCTGCTACGTACCCTTTCACCATCTTCAAAAACTTTTCCCTCCTTGTGACACTAGGTCGTGCATTAGGGCGAGGGTGCTGGCGGGGTGTCATGAAACTGCCCTAGGCCTTGGAGAGTGTTGCCCTGCCTCGGTTGGAACTGCTGTGTGTTCCCCTCATCTCCCCTCCTCGGTTGCCCAAGGAACTACATACTCTGCCTTTGGAGCAATTTTTCAACAAGGACCTTCTGGTATTGCACAATTTTGCTAGTCCTCCCCACAATAGGAATGAGAAGTTCTCTTTGTAGCGGGGGTCGAGAAGGGTGAACAACCAGTTATCGGTGTTGAACAAAATGCATATAACGCAAATGTCACGGGAAAGGCAGCATAACATAAAGTCAGCCATGTGTGCCAGAGTCTCAACAGACAAGACTTCGCTGTCCTCATTAGGAGGATGACTCTCATTCGCCTCATCCTCTTCTTCCTCTTCTGCCCATCCACACTGAACAAATAGAGTTTACCTGCTATGGGTACTACCCTCTGTAGCGGAGGCAACCGTCTCCTGCCCCTACTACTCCTTCTCATTATCATCAAATTCGCGCTGAGAAGATGAAATGAGGGTGGTCTGGCTATCACCCTGTGTACTGTCTTCCCCCATTTCCACCTCTTCCACATGCAAAGCGTCTGCCTTTATTGTGAGCAGCGAGCATTTCAGTAGACACAGAAGTGGGATGCTTACGCTGATAATAGTGGCATCACAACTCACCATCTGTGTTGATTCCTCAAAGTAACGTAAAACCTCACAAAGGTCAGACATCCTTGTCCACTTGTTGCTTGTGAAGAGCAGAAGCTGACTGGAAAGGCGACAACCATGTTGCAGCTGGTATTCCACTACTGCCCTCTGCTGCTTACAAAGACTGGCCAACATGTGGAACGTGGAGTTCCAGCACTTGCTCACGTCGCACAACAGTCAGTGAGCTGGCAATTTCAAGTGCTGCTGCAGCATTGCCAGACCGGCGGCAGTAGATGACTTTCAAAAATGGGAACACACACGTCACACCTTCACCAGTAGCTCAGGCAAATTGTGGTAGGTTTTGAGAGACTGCTGAACCACTAAGTTGAACACGTGGGCTAGGCATGGTATGTGTGTGAGCTTGCCGAGCTCCAAAGCTGCCACCAAGTTATGGCCATTATCAGACACAACCATGCCTGGTTATAGGTTGGCTGGCCAGAGCCACAGCTCAGTCTAGTCCCTTATACCCTGCCACAGCTCTGCGGTGGTGTGCTGTTTGTCACCTAAGCAAATTAGTTTCATCACTGCCTGTTGCCGCTTCCCCACTGCAGTGCTAAACTGCTTCCTGCTACTGACTGATGGCTAACTGGTGCTGCAAGATGACAATTCAGAGGTGGAAGTAGAGGGGGAGGTGAAGGGGTGGTTTCAGCCACTAATGTAGGTGGTGGTGGAAGTCTTGATGGGAGTAGGGCCTGCAATCTTTGGTGTATCACCTGGGCCATCCCAGGTTACGACTCTCTCCCGGCCTCCACAACGTTCACCCAGTGTGCCATCAGGGAAATGTAGTGTCCCTGGCCAAAAGCACTTGTCCACATGTCAGTCGTTAAGTGGACCTTCCCAATAACTAAGTTGGTCAGGGCATGTGTGATGTTATGGGATACATGCTGGTGTAAGACGGGGACGGCACACCGGGAAAAATAGTGGCAGCTGGGTACTGAGTAATAAGGGACAGCTGCTGCCATCAGGCTGCGGAAATCCTCAGTGTCCACAAGCTTAAATGGCAACATTTCCAGGGCCCGCACTTTGGAAAGGTGCGCATTTAGTGATAGGGCCTGTGGGTGGTTGGATGGCTTTTTGCACTTTGTTCAAAGGCCTGGGTTATGGACATCTGTATGCTGCGCTGGGACACAGAAGTAAATGTGATAGCTAATAGTGCTTGCGAAGGTCCAGGTGCAGGGCGGGATCTGGGCCTGCGTCTTGGACAGTTGATTGGCCAGCACATAACACAGGGGAAGAGGAAGCAGTGGTGTGACCCGCAGACACTGATTGTGGACCCAGCCTTTCGGCCCACCTATTAGGGTGCTTTGTTGCCATGTGGCGGATCATGCTGGTGGTGGTGAGGTTGCTAGTGTTCACGCCCCTGCTCATTTTGGTACGGCACAGGTTGCAAATGACAATTATTTTCTCGTCCGCATTTTCCTCAAAAAGTGCCAGACTGCGGAACACCTACCCCTTGTCAAGGGAGAATGCCGCAAGGAGGTTCTCTGGGGAACAGTTGCGGGCCTGTTTGGTGTGGCCTGCCTTCTCCTTTTTGCCACCCCACTGCCTCTTCCAGCCTGTTGCGGTACTGCAGATCCCTCCCCCTCTGTACTACTGTCCTCGGTCGGCTTTCCACCTTCCCAGGTTGGGTCCTCTTCCTCACTCTGGTCATCCTCCTGACTAGTTGACCTAACAACAACCTCACTTATTGACAACTGTGTCTCATCTTCATCATGAACCTCTTGAGACACTAATTGCGGTTGACTTATTGGAAACTGTGTCTCATCATCATCATTCACCTCGTGAAACACTAATTGCCGTTCCCCATCATCATTTTTTTCTGACTGTGGATGCTCAAGAGTTTGGGAATCATGGCACAAGATCACCTCATGTCCCGCTTCAAGCAGGGCTGGTTCTAGGTGAAATGGCACCCCCATGACACTTGCTGACTTTAACGTCCTGTATTGACTCTGGAGATTTAATTTGTGGACGTTCATACAGAAGAAAGAAACTGTTTATTGTGTGGCAGAGTGTATGCTATATTTTTATAACAAACATATTTCACATATAAACTTACAATTACTTGGCTTGGCCCTTGGGGATCTCGGACACCACTTCAACACTTTGGCTGGGGGCTTGGCGGAGCTGATGTTGTGTTTTATCCTAATGAGAAAGATTTCATAATAAGGATTTGGAGAAGGGGCAGTGGGATAGCAGAGCAGGGAGAGGCTGGTGCTGCTACAAGGGAGCTCATACCATGGGGGAGTAATAAAGCCCACCATAATGCCCCCCCCCAGTAGTAATAATTCTCCTTATAATGTGCAAAAAATACCCCCTTGTAATGCCCCCAGTTGAGCTATTGTCCCCATAGTGCCCCCATAATGTGCCAGTATAAAATACCCCTATATAGTGCAATACGCCCCTAGACACTTTCACCAGAAATAACTGCAACAGTGCAGTGCGTATATGTTTTCCTTTTTTTACAGTAATACGCCCCTATACGAGTTCACCAGAAATAACTGCAGAACTGAATTGAGAAAGTATTTTTCTTGTAGTACTGATATAAGATAGCAAAGATACTAAGATATAAGCCAGTAAAGTCTTTTCAACATAACACTTGCAGCCCAATAACAAAAAGTTGGAATAACTGAGCTGTCTAATGGCTAATTGGATCCCGGACCCCAAATAATAATTTCCTGCACTTGTCAATCGCTTTCCAATCAATGTCACTAGCGCCCTCTGACATCTCTCCCTGCACTAAGATGCTGTGAATTGATTCCTCCCTATCCTTTCCCTGCACTTGTAAATCGCTTTCCTATCAATGTCCCTAGCGCCTTTTGACGTCTCTCCCTGCACTAAGATGCTGTGAAATGATTCCTCCCTATCCTTTCCCTGCACTTATAAATCGCTTTTTCTGTCTTTTTTTTTTCCACAATCATTTTTCCAATTGCTGTCCCTAGTGCCTTCACACGTCTGTCCCTGCACTCTGAACACTGGAAAATGTCTGACTCTAAGATGTCCGCTGTATTTATAGGGCTGTGACATCACAGGGCTGGCTGGCTGCTAATTGGTTGCATGCAGGCATGTCAGTCTGGGTGATCCCGCCTTCCCAGAGTTCCTTGCCCCATGTCCTCAGTCCTCACACATGTAGCTGCAATTTTAGGAAAAATGCGATTCGTTACCATGAAGCGTGTGGAAATTCGCATTCGTTGCGAATTGAATTTTTCCTGTAATTCTAAACTAATTCCACTTCGTCAGCTTCGGTTCGCTCATCTCTACTCACAGTATTATTTCACTATGACAGCAAACTCCCTATGTGTGTTACGGCAAGGCACCGTGTTCTACACCACTATAAAGGCTCTCTGCATCCAGGAAATAGCAGTTTTTAGCGTGATTTGCCGCAAATAAATTCCGATCAAACTGAATCTTTTCCAAAAATTCGGCGAAGCGGCCGAATCGAGTTTTTGACAAATTTGCTTATCTCTAATTATCAGGACAGATATTTGCCGGCTGGAAGCAAATTATGAAACTTCCAATTAACTGACTTCAAGCCTAATTCTTGAACGCTATAAAGCTAGTCCAGCAGTGCCAGACCTCTGTGACTGCTTCCTTAAAGGGGTTCTCTGGGAATTAAGAAAATAAAAATACTTAAATATTACTTTATTAATATATTCCCAAATGCCTTTAATTATAATTACTTGTTTTGCCTAGAGAGCAATCATTAGAAGAAATAAAATGACCACTTTCCTATTAGTAAAGTACATACAAAACCTGTCCTATTAACACAGGAGAAGTTACTTTACAACACTGAGCTAAAGAGCTGCCTTAGCCTACTCTCTGCTCTACTTGTCAGGGATTATAATCTTGAATATAGCTGATAAAATCTCTATGGGAATTGAGTTTAGGAGGAGACATGATGTATGGTGAGGATGAGTAGAGCAGACTGTGGTAATGTAGGGCTGGAGTAATGTAAACGGCATACTAGTGCTACTGTTCATCAGTCACACCCCCACCCTCCTTTCTGTATTTCATGTCTCCTCATGAACTCCATTCCCACACAGATTCAGCTGAAGATCAAATTAAACTGTATTCAGAATCATAGTCCCTGACAAGCAGAGAAGAGAAGAGGCTGAGGCAGCTCTTTAGCTCTGTGCTCTGAAGTAACTTATCCTGCTATGGGATTAGGACAGCAGTCATTTTATTTCCCCTGATAACTGCTCCCTAGACACAAAAAAAGCCATTTTAACTAATGGAAAATATTTGGGAATATATTTATAATAACGTTTAAGTATTTTCTTTTTCTTAATTAACCCCTTTAATGAGTTGTGAGTTTTGTTGTCTGAACTTGGGGTGTTTTTTTATAGTCTAAAAAATACAGTGCCTCATGTCAGCCAAACTAGACACTGTTTTGAATCTGGAGAACTAGCTCAAAGGACAGTACTGGTTGGCCGAATGAGATGCCTTAGACACAGCTCATGATGAGGGGGTGGTACTGCCTCTCATTGGAAAGACCCAGCAGGTGTATGAAGGCATATTTATAGACAGTGCGCCAATGGAAAAATATATACAAATGAGCTCATGTAAGCCAAATCAAAGGCTCCTCCAAAAGGAAGAAAGAGCTGTAAATAGCTTGCATAAATGTGAAAAACACTCTAAATCAGGGATCAGCAACCTTCGGCACTACAGCTGTTGTGAAACTACAACTCCCAGCATGCTCTTTCGACTTGTGTGGGAGTTTAGAGAGCAGCCAAGCAAGTGTGCATGATGGGAGATGTAGTTTAACAACACCTGGAGTGCCAGAGGTTGCTCACCCCTGCTCTAAATAATTTCAGATCTATTCAGATATGTGTATTAGCTTTTGTTTATAAAATAAGTCACAATTCCAAAGCCGGATCCATTGTACAACAGATGCCAACAGTGTTAAGCTTAATTGAAATATAGTGAGGTTTGTCATGGTTTCTTTGTGATGTCCACTGTTTTGATGGGAACAGCTTAACTTTTTCACCATAGAATCTGATGGAATTTAGGATGGAGGCTCAGAATGGATCCTTCAACATAAGGGTGAACATAGCGTCTTATACTTCTGATTGCTGGTTAAGTAAATAGTACACTTAATAACTAGAAAAAAGAGAAGAAAAAAAGACATCAAGACAAAGAAACCTGCATAACACAAAGGGTGTCATTTATCAAGCTAAAATACACCAAAATAAAAAAAATAAAAAAATAAAAGTAAGAATGCTTTTAAAACAAGAAGTGTTAATAGTTTATTTTTATCAATGAACAAAATGTTAAGTTAATGAACAAAAGAGAAATCTAAATCAAATCATTGATTGGTGTTAAAGTTCTTTGCCTTCAAAACAGCATCAGTTCTATGTCCGCTTGCACAAAGTCAGACACATGATACTTACTTCCCTTTTGAAATTATGATATATTTAGCAGTGACATCAGCTCAGAAGTGGCAGAAACCAGTGGTACCTAAGTGCATCTATCCACTGTTTGGAGAAGTCTGGCAAATCATGGTCTTCGTGGAAGTATTGTGGCCAAAAATCAAAACCTTCAATGTAGAAAACAAGGCTAAGTGATTCAACTATGCATGAAAGCATAGACATTGGGGTGCAGAAAAAAAATTGGAGCAGGTTCCCTGGACTGATGAGTCAAAATTTTAAATGTTTGGCTGTACCAGAAGATAGCTTGTTCACCAAAGGGCTTGTGCACTGAAAGTTTTGGGTTGCATTTCAGCAGATGTAGTAAAGGATTTGGTCAGGATTATTAGTGTACTTAATGCTAAGAGATAGAGGTAGATATTTACCTATTGGACAATACCATCTGAGAAGCCTCTGACTCCAAATTTATTATGCAGCAGGAAATGACCCCTAAAAAAAAAAAAAAATACTGTCAATGTCATTAAGAACTATTTTCAGTGTAAAGAACAAACAGCCCTAGAAGTGATGATATGGTCCCACAGAGCCCTGATCTCAACATCATTGAGTCTGCCTAGGATTACATAAATCGGTGAAGGATCTGATAAAGCGTAGATCCACAGAAAATTTATGGTTAGTTCTTAAAAGATGCTTAGTAGGGTTGAGCGAACCTGAACTAAAAAGTTCGGGTTTGTACCGAACTTTAGGATTTTTGGACCCCGAACCCGAACCTGAACATTTCAGTAAGGGTTCGGGTTCGGTGTTCGGCGAGTTAAGGGCGCTTTTTAAAAGGCTGCAGAGCAGCCATTCAACAAGCATTTAACTTGTGTGCCCTTAGAAGCCATCACAGCCATGCCTACTAATGGCATGGCTGTGATTGGCCAGTGCAGCATGTGACCCAGCCTCTATATAAGCTGGAGTCACATAGCGATGCAAGTCACTCTGCTCTGATTAGTGTAGGGATAGGATGCTGCTGCTGTGAGGGAGAGAATAGGAAAGAATCTTTAATCTGAAATTCTTGTTAACTCAGCAATCTACCTAGATTTTGTTTTGTGGGTGCACTGCACAATCTTTTTAAGCTGCCCTGAGCCCAGTGACACAGAAAAATAACTTTTGTCCATCTGTTAGTTAGATGGGCGGCGGTGGCAATTTTATGCAAGTTCAGCACACCAGCACAGCATATGTGCATTTGTGACAGTCAAATAGAAGCTTGAAATATTGCAATTATATTCTGGGTTTAAAAGAATCACCCATTTTTGGCAAGACCCTACATTTAGGGCCTATGCAGCATTTGTCAGTGTGAAATTTAAGCTTGAAATGCTGCAATCATTTTCTGGGGTTTAAAAAGCACCCTTCTTGGGCAAAATATGAAATGTCCAGCCTTTGCTGCATCTGTCAGTGTGAAATACATGCGTTAGGTACTGCTGTTATAGTCTGTTATAACAAAAAAACACCCATTTTGGGCAAGATCCTAAATTTGCAGAGAATGAGGAGAGTGTCGAATAAGGGTCACCAGTCGTGGTGCTGCTGGTGGAGCTCCTGTTGCAGGGAGAGGACGTGGTTGATCTGTGCCAGCTACACTCCCAAGTGAAACACCTTCCTCAGGTGCATGTAGGCGACGAAACCTTCAGCGTTATTTGGTCGGGCCTAATGTGGCTCTACGAATGGTGAGGCCAGAACATGTACAGGCGATAGTAGATTGTGTTGCTGACAGTGCCTCCAGTCCCTTCCCATTGTCTCCCACCCAGTCTCCTGCTGAAAGATCAGAGTTGGCACCATCAGCCGATGTCTATCAGTCTTATACCTCACTCCCTTGCAAATCAGCAAAGCAGTCTGAGCCCCAAGTCATGCAGCAGTCTCTTTTGCTTTTTGACAACTCTGCTAGCAGGGTTTCCCAGGGCCATCCACATAGCCCTGCCCCAGAATTGGAAGAGATTGAGTGCACCGATGAACAAACACTTATGTTTCAAGATGAGTACATGGGAGGACCATCGCAGCACGTCTTGGATGATGATGAATCACAGGTGCCAACTGCTGTGGCTTTCGAAAGTGTGCAGACCGACAAGGAGGGCAGGGGTGAAGACTGGGTGGAAAATAATGTGGAGGACGATGAGGTCTTAGACTCCACATGAAGTCAAAGTCATGCGAGTGACGTGTGTAGTTCGGAGGATGAGGTGGTGGTCGCACAGAGCTACCAGCACAGCAGAAGTGGGAGCAGGGTGCAAAAGCAGAGCGGCCGTCCCATAGACAGTACGCCTGCTACTGCCCAATGCAGCAAGGGACCGAGCACATCAAAGCCAGCTCTAAGGAGCTCCCTGGCCTGGCAATTCTTCAGACAATGTGCTGATGACAAGACACAAGTGATTTGCATGCTGTGCATTCAGAGCCTGAAGCGAGGCATAAACATTCTCAGCCTGAGCACAAACTGCATGACCAGGCATCTAAGTGCAAAGCACGAGCTGCAGTGGAGTAGACACCTCAAAAACCAAGAAAGGTCTCTGGCTCCTCCTGCTTCCTCTTCTGCTGCAGTCTCGGCCTTTTCATCCCCCTCTGGAGTGACAGTGGCACCTGCCATCCCGAAAACAGAGGATCTGCCAGCAACACCACCACCTGGGTCACCAAGCACCTCCACAATGTCCCACGGAACCGTTCAGCTCTTTCTCTCCCAAACACTGGAGCAGAAGAGGAAGTACCCTCCTACCCACCTCTGATCCCTGGCTGTAAATGCCAGCATTTCAAAATTACTGTCCTATGAAATGCTGTCATTCCGTCTGGTGGAGACGGAGAGTTTTAAAAGCCTTATGGCAGTGGCTGTCCAAAAGTACGTTGTGCCCAGCCGCCACTACATTTCCAGGTGAGCCATCCCTTCCCTGTACAACCAAGTGGGGGACAAAATCAGGTGTGCACTGCGCAACGCTATCTGTGGCAAGGTCCACCTAACTACGGATACGTGGACCAGTGAGCACAGTCAGGGACGTTATATATCTCCCTAACAGCACACTAGGTAAATGTGTCACTCTGCGGAACAGCTTCATTTTACCACCAATGACTGGGCCTCCATGCGAGACCTGTGTTCCTTCTTGCGCTGTTTCAAGTACTCCACCAACATGGCCAGTGCCAATAACGCCGTTCTCAGTGTTACTATCCCACTTCTATGCCTCCTTGAAAAAACACTTCTGGCGATGATGGAAGAGGATGTGGCAAAGGAGGAGGAAGAAGAGGGATAATTTCATAGGGTTTCCAGCCAGTCATTTACAAGTGGCTCTGAGGGTGGGTTCCTGCACCCACAAACACCAGGTACACAATTGTCCAGCCAGGGCACAGTTCTGGAGGATGAGGAGATGGAAGAGGTGGAACCGTATTCACAGCAAGGTGGCACCCAAACCAGCTCATGGCTATCACTGGTGCGTGGCTGCGGGGATACAGAGGACACAGACGATACACCTCCCACAGAGGACAGCTTTTCATTGCCTCTGGGCAGCCTGGCACACATGAGCGATTTCATGCTGCAGTGTCTCCGCAATGACTGCAGAGTTGCCCACATTCTAACTTGTGCTGATTACTGGGTGGCCACACTGCTGGATCCCCATTACAAGGACAACATACCATCCTTAATTCCATCACTGGAGCGTGATCATAAGATGCGCGAGTACAAGCGCACGCTGGTAGACGCGCTGCTGGTGTCATTCCCACCTGACAGCGGGGGCACAGTGGAAGCACCAGACGAAAGCAGAGGAGATAGAGGACGCCAACACAGCTGGTGCACCACCAGCACCTCAGAAGGCACGGTTAGAATGGCCAAAATGTGGAAAAGCTTTGTCAGCACGCCACAACAACCAGCACCGCAGCTGATAAGGAATGTCTTAGCAGGAGGCAGCATTTGACCAACATGGTGAAGCAGTATGTGTGCACACGTCTACACATACTGAATGACGGGTCTGTCCCCTTCAACTTCTGGGTCTCCAAATTGGGCACATGGCCTGAGCTTGCCCTTTATGTCTTGGAGGTGCTGGCTTTCCCTGCAGCCAGTGTATTATCTGAACATGTGTTTAGCACGCCAGGGGGCGTTATCACAGACAAGAGTAGCCGCCTGTCCACAGCCAACAAGGACAAGCTCACGTTCATTAAAATGAACCAGGCATGGATCCCACAGGACTTGTCCGTACCTCGTGCAGAATAGACATGTATACCGGCCTTACCCAGTCATTGTTATACTACAGCACAATTGCTCATTGTTGTATTTTTGATATTTCCCACTCTTAGGTGTACCCTAATTTAAAAAATAAAATAAAAAAATATAATTTAACCAAAAACCAGTGTTGGCTACCTCGTCCTCCTCCACAGCCGCTTCCACCTACACCGCTACGTCCACCGCCTCCTCAACCTCGTACTCCATATGGACATCCACCTCATACATCAAGATATTTTTTTTTTGTATGTATTTTATTATTTTATGTCATTTCACTATTTTCCAGTGAAATTCACCAATTTTTGGCTGTGATATACCCATGCTCTACCTAGTAGACAGGTTAATAAATTTCACATATTTTTCTGTTACATTCTTGGGTGACATTAACCCATTTCTGACAATGAAAAATCCCTGCTCTGCATAGGTGACAGGGACTTAAATTTTTAAAATTCGTCTTTAATTGGCCCTTTCATTTGATCCTTCTGCTTTAATAACTTGTCCCACATTTCCACTCAATCACATTGCAGCCATTTACCTCCCTTGGATGTGGTCTCCCTTTCTCACGCTCCCTCTCCTTTGTGGAACCCTGATTCGCTGCTAACCATGATCAACATGGTAGGGGCAGAAAAGAACATCGAAAGTTGATAGAGAAGATATCCAATTGGATCGTGAACGTCACTGGGACGTGCAATCAGGCAGTAGTTATCTGGAGCTAACATTTTTTTAATAATCATTCCAATAACAGGGCATCTTAAGAGCCCTGTATTGTTATTTATTGCCACTTCCTCCCCGAGTCGGGAGTGGGTAATTGCCGCGCGCACTCTCCTTTACTTTGAAGCTTCAGCTTCAATAATTTTTCCCACATTTCAGCGTGATCATATTGCAGCCATTGACCTCCCTTGGATGTGATCTCCCTTTCTCAAGCTCCCTTTCCGGCATGGAACCCTGATTCGCCGCTGACCGTGGTCAACATGGTAGGCGCAGAAAAGAACATCAAAAGTTCATAGAGCATATATCCAATTGGATCGTGGACATCACGGGGAAGTGCGACATGGTGGAGCAGTATGTGTGCACACGCATACACGTACTGACTGATGGGTCTGCCCCCTTCAACTTCTGGGTCTACAAATTGGGCATATGGCATTCACACCTTGGAGGTGCTGGCCTGCCCTGCAGCCGGTGTATTGTCTGAACGTTTATTTAGCACAGCTGGAGGGGGCTATAACAAGCTGTATTTCCCAATGTTTTGGGATGTACCCTAATTTAAACAAAACAATAATAAAACCAAAAACCAGTGTAGGCTACCTCCTTATCCTCCACCGCCGCTTCCACCTACACCGCCACATCCACCGCCTCCTCAGCCTCCTACTCCATATGGACCTCTTCCTCCAAGATCAAGATTATTATTTTTTGTTTTTACTTATTTTGTTATTTGAAGTCATTTCCCTGTCCACATTTGTTTGCAGAGCACTTGCCGTGCTCTTAACACATTTTGCTGCCATTTGCAGACCTCTAGCCCTTTCCATTACTTTTTTTACAGCCATTTTAGTGCTCCAAATTTCGGGTCCCCATTGACTTCCATGGAATTTGGGTTCGGGGTCAAGTTCGGGTACCGAACTCTAACTTTTTTGTGAATTTCAGCCGAACCCGTCGAACCCGAACATCCAGGTGTCCGCTCAACTCTAATGCTTAGAACAACCTCCCAGACAAGTTCCTTAAAAAATTGTATGCATGTGTACCTAGAAGAATTAATGCTGTGGTTACACTAAATTTTGATTTACATTTTTATTTTGTTAATTCACTTTGCAATTTCTAAATTGGTAATAGTTAATAAACCATTAACACTTCTATTTTTTAAAGCATTTTTACATTTTTGCTGTTTTTTTCGTAGCAGCCTAAATTGAATGCAGTACTGCATATATTTTTATTATTATTATTATTATTATTATTATTAACAACATCCGTGAGGCAAAGCAACCATGTTCCCTTGAAAGCAGTGTGGCATTTTTTTTTAACAGGCATACAGTCCATTGTACTTATTCATCACTAATAGTGGCGAACAGTGGTGCCATTTCACTTTAATCCTCTACAGCAAAATTGTTAGAAGTTATTTTGGTACAGGAAGAATGCTACAGATTATTGTCAGCAATAATAGTTTAGATGAAAGCGTTATCCTAGGTTTATTTTTTTAGATTAATAGCAGGTTGAAAACTACACCTGAACCCCTCAGGATTAAACATGTGTTTTATGTGTTTGCTTTGCAGAGTTATATATTTGAAAAATAAAATCAGATCTCATATTTTATTTGTTCTTTGTTATTATTGCCTCTCACGACTCTTTGGAGTAAATCATTTTTATGGTTATATTTACCCTAAGAGGTCCAGAGGTTTTTGAAATAGCATAAGAAATCACATAATCCCATGTAACTTTTATAGTTGTATAAAGCAAAAGAGCTACAGTTTATTATTTCTTCAGTTAATTTTGCTTCATTTTCTTAAAGGATGGAATATGTTAAACAGGGTTGGTGAGTAACTTGTAGAATATTCAAATTATAACTACAGATACATACAGTATGCAGCACAAAATTAATAAGTATTAATAACAGATACACACAATATTATTATACAAAAAGTACAAAATATTATCATTTTGACAGTTGCAAAATATGGTGGCACCTCAGAGGTATCCTCCTATATAAGTAAAATGTAGCAAATGAAATTAGAGCCATGCCAAGGTATGTACGTGGTAAGGTCTCATAAACCTTTAAGGGTAACTTATTAAAGGAGTTGTCCAAAAGGAAAAAAAAAATTGTGAGGGGTAGGAAAGAGTTTAATAGAAAGAGGAAAAGGTACTCAAATATTCAACTCCACTCCATTTGCCGAGGCTCTCATCTCCGCTCCTTCCAATTTCCGGTGGATTGGAAGTATGACATCCTGTCTGTGGTCACATGCAGGACTGCAGCCACACACTGGCTTTAGGGGTGATATGTCCTCAAACAGGATATGATCCTAATAACTCAGGATTTGGGTATAAATATTTCTGTACAGTTTAGATATTTAGGCATCGTCATATCTAGGCATATAAAACAATATACACAGCTAAACTTAATGCCTCTACTGAAACAAACTAGATATAAATGGGTTATCAGGTTGACCCTCCCTCTCTCAAGAGGTGCAAGAGTTGCTTTAAATTATAACATTACCTCGGATATTTTATATTGTTCACAAGTCTTCGATGTTGATTAATAAGTATATATTTAAATCATTGGAAGGTATGATGCACGGCTTTCTCTGGGGTAGGAGGAGGCCTAGAATTAATATGGGAGTTCTTTGTATGCTAAAAAAAAATACATGGGTTAATGAGTGTTCATATTTGGTTACACATCTGCAGCATTTAATTGGATGGAAAGATGAACTTTATTGGAGAAAATAGGTTTCTTAATTAGAACGTAGAATTACAATACACAGCCTTCATTGTGGGATATGCCCACTGCTCATATAATACAATGGATTTGGGAAAAAGTAATAAAAGGTTGGGGTATATTTTTTGGGGGTGTGCGATGTACTTTTCTTTTACTCTGTGTAGTGGATGTAGATGGGAGGACTTGAAATCATTGGCAACAGATATGTTTTATTATACAAAAGTGGTGTCGTACATCAGTCAACTGTTTGGATGAATCATTTTGTATATTTACATAAAAAATTTGCAATGTATAATATGTTTTTTTTAACACATAGTTGAATCAAGCACTTAGAAAGCAAAATCTGTCTGCAGATTGGTACATATGAAACTGGCTGATCTGTTGCATGTGCACTTGGCAGCTGAAGGCATATGTGTTGCTCTCTTGTTCATATGTGCCTATCTTGCTGTGAAAGAATGTTTATTATATGGAAATGAGCCTTTAGGAGTAACGGGGGAATTACCATTGTACCTAGAGGCTCTGCTCTCTCTGTAACTGGCTTGCCCTCTCCACTTTCATTGACATGGCCAGGCAGTGTAAGCCTGTATGATCCTTTAGTAATGGCAATGTCCCTGTTGCTCTTAGAAGCTTATTTGCATATATTAAAACATTTTTTATTTTTTGCATTTTTTATTTTCAAAATCTGAAAATATACAATGTAAGCATTACACCAACAATGGCGTATAAATGCAATGTGAAAAAATACATCAACAATGGTGTAAAATTCGGTGCCAGACACATATTCCTTAATACGTGCCATTCTTAATAGAAAATGGGAGCATTTAGTTACAGGTATTTGGATACAGGAAATTATATTATAAAAAATAAGACAATGAGAGACATACATCTTCTGTAAGATAACAGTTTACAAAAGTAGGTGGTGACCATGCAAACTGAAATAGGGGTCATGTACCAGCTAGAAAAGGGGTTCAAAGCATGGGAATTTTGTAGAATATACCCTTCACTATACCTGGAGGAGTATGGAATTGTATAGATTTACCATGTTTTTCCTTACGTCCGCCTATGATAGCACCGGTGGAACTCGAGTCAGTGAGGCAGTGGAGCTTCAAGGAGGGGTAGAGAAAGTAATAATCATAGCTTTCGGGCCTAGTGAAAATTAAGTCTTAAGAAACCTATAATTTGTCCATGGGGCCCATCTTTTAATAAAAGTCGGATGATTACAAGCTTCCCAGGAAGCGAGTTCCTCAAAGCGATAAATTTGGTCCACTTTTAGCTTCCACTGTTCCACTGTGGGGATACTGGTTTGTAGCCAGTATTTAGGAATTAGAAGGCGGGCCGCTATCAAGAGTTTGAAGAGAGGTGAGGGGGAGGGAGTAGTGTTTTCGCTAAAGTAGGACAGTAGGGCTCCATAAGGAGATGCTCTAACCGCTGTGGAGCAAATAAGGTTACAGATCTGAAAGATATCGGACCATCACTTTTTAGAAAGGGGGGGCATAGCCACCAAATGTGAAGGAACAAACCATCTTCCTCCTGGCATCTCCAGCACTTCTTAGAGGAAGATTTGGTGAAGTGTGAGGACTTATTTGGGGTGATGTACCATTGAGATAGGATTTTATATCCATTTTCCTGGATTCGGGTACATCTTGAGGATTTATGGGGGGTTTCTAAGAGTGCAGGTAAATTTAAGAGAGGAATATCGACCCCAGTGTCTTTTTCCAACATTCTAATAAATGATGGCTTGACAATCAAGGGAGGTGATTTTAGTTTATTGTAGATTAGCGAGATAAGCTTTTTTGGGGATTTAGGGTTAGAAATTAGGGCCTCGAACCAAGTTAAGGGGCGTAGTAGTACACCCTTTGTGTTGTTTTTTTGAACAAAGGATTTGATAAGTGGTATGAGAGTGAAGTCACATGGCTGCGGGTTTAACAGGGTTTTGAAGACTTCCGTCGATGGTAACCTACCTTGGGGTTCGAGGAGATTAGAGATTTGCAGTGTGGAGGATCTAATTAGATTAGAGGTGAAGTGGCGAGGTCCAGTGGAGGATGAGCCTAATAAATCGCTTATCGTGATTAGGGGAGAAGGGAATGGGACAGAGGAGTGGGAATGGTTCAGCCATTTCCAAGCTTCTAAAGTAGCTTTTATTACTGGGAAGGTCTGTAGCTTGATATGAGGTGGGTTATTATAACCCAGACATAAGGCTCGAGCTGGCATACCTAAGATGCATTGTTCTAGCGCTACCCAGGATTTGTTTCTTGAATTCCTAAGCCAATCGGTGATTCTGGAAAGCAATATAGACCTTCCATATAGTTCTGGGTCAGGGAGTCCTATACCACCTACAGAACGGAATTTAGACAGGAAGCAGTAAGAGAGTCTAGTTTTTTCCCATTCCATAAAAAAGCTCAGAATTTTTTTTTAAGGGAATTGTAATAAGATTTGGCTATAGGGATGGGGAGAACCTGTTGGAGGTAGGTAAGACCGGGGATGATGAGAGAAGTGAGAAGGTTTTTCCTACCAAACCATGATAGGGTTGGAACAGATTTGGTGATTTTGTCTATAGCGTGGAACATTGAGGCTCTTAAGGGGATATAGTTTAGTGTAAAGAGATCCGATATATTAGGGCTAAGTTTAACTCCTAAATAAGTTATAGTAGGAGATGATCAATTGAATGGGGAGTTCACTTTTAGAGAGAGTTTGGGGAGAAATACCCGTGCTTATTATGATGGATTTACTCTCATTAATCTTAAAATTGGAGAGTGCACTGTATGTCTTCAAATGTTCCTGAATTTTGGGGAAGGAAGTTTTAGGGTTAGTTGTCATTATCATAACATCATCGGCGAAAGCCGCAAGTTTATGAGTATGACCACCAAGGTCTAGACCTTTAATCCCTGTGTCTGCACGTAGTGTAGCTAAGAGGGGTTCCAACGCTAATATGAACAGTAGGGGAGACAGGGGACAACCCTGGCGGGTTCCATTGTGGATTTGAAAGGGAGAGGACAGGTCTCCATTAACCATGACTCGAGCTGTGGCCTGTTTGTACATAGCAAATACTGCTCTGATATATGGACCAGGTAGGCCAAAAGCCTCTAATACGTGGCTTAAGTAATTCCAGTCTATGCGATCAAGTGCTTTTTCAGTGTCAGTGCTAAGAAGTAATAGCGGGGAGGAGGTGTGTCTGGCATAACAGAGCGCATCTATTACCCTTGTTGTATTGTCTCTACCCTCTCTATTGCGGACAAAGCCTACCTGGTCCATATGAATCAAGAGAGGAAGGAGAATTGCTAAGCGATTTGCAAGTAGTTTAGCAAAAAGTTTAAGGTCTATATTTAGGAGGGAGATGGGTCTGTAGTTCGCGCAAAGTTTTGAGTCCTTCCCCTCTTTGGGAACTACTGCTATGTGGGCAATCATCATATCCCTGGATAGGAGGGAGCCTCGAAGAGTTTGGTTGCAAACAGAGAGAAGATGTGGAAGTAATTGTTCTCTAAAAGTTTTATAATAGGACGCGGGAAGTCCATCTGGACCTGGGCTCTTCCCTAGGGGCATTTGGGAAAGAGCTAGAGAGAGTTTGTCCATGGTAAATGGCGCCTCCAGTGATTGTTTCTGACCCAGCGACAGTGTTGGGCAGGATGCCGATTTTAAGAACGCCAAGATCAGAGGGGAATGGGATATGGGAGTAAGGGGAGGGGGAAGATTATATAGCTCTTCATAAAAATCCCTAAATTGCTTAGCAATTTTGCACAATGCATAAACCGGATCTCCTTTAGGGGAGGATAATTGGTGTATGTCATTATCTGCTCTTCTATTTTTGATTCTATTCGTGATATATTTGGTAGCCTTGTCTCCATGAGCGTAGTACTTGAATTGTGAATTGAGAAAATATTTGGCTGATCTGGTTTGCAATAGAGCTTTTAATTCAGCTCTAGTATTGGAGAGGTCTTGTAGTTGAGGCTCAGACAGGGAGCGTTTATGGCTTGACTCCAATTTATTTATCTTAGATAGGAGTTCATTTATGGTGTTCTCGCGGTGCGCATTCAAGTTAAAGTATTCTTTTAGTGATAGAGCAATTTTTTTTATAGATTCCGGATTTCCTAGGATGGATTCATTTAATCTCCAATTAAAGCATTTGGGTTTCTGTGTTGGGGAGGATATCTTAAGGTAAATTGGGGCATGGTCTGATACATGAATGGACCCTATTATTGCTTCCCTGCATAGTTGCAGGTGTTCTTTAGACACGAAAAGATAATCTATGCGGTGGTACGTATTATGGGCATGGGAGTAAAAGGTGTAGTCGGGGGTGTTTGGGTAGAATGTACGCCATACATCCACTAGATGTAAATCCCAAAGAATGTTTTTGGCAAACTTTAGGGAACGCTTGGAGTGAGTTGTTATATGTGTAGATGAGTCAATTTGAGGATTTAGAGCTATGTTGAGGTCTCCTCCCATAATAACTATACCTTCCTTAAAGGAGGTAATAGTCTGGGCGGTGGATGAGAGCCATTGAACCTGTTTAGTGTTTGGAGCATAGAGATTTATGATGGTATATATTTGTGGTCCTATATGCCCCTTAACCATGATGAATCTACCATCCAAATCTTGTAAGTGAGTAATATATTTGAAAGGAAACTTCCTTTTCAACCCAATACTCACTCCCCCCCCCCCCCCCCCCAGACGAGGCAGAATTACCACCGCAATGAAACCAGAGGGGGTAGTGAGAAAATTCCAAATTAAGATAGTAATACGCACCCGGGCCCCATTTCGTTTCTCTTGCAGGGTCTCATACTTACCGACATTCTTCTTGGAAAATTTGGGATATTTAAACCAGCTCCTGAGGATGACCCCAACCCCACTGGAACCACCAACTCCTTGGTGGGGCTTACATAAGCCCCACACATTTTTACCCTAAATTTGGCAGATAATTGAAGACAGTACCTGTCTGCTCCATACTTCTCTGCATATGGCGGACATATTACTTGTAATGACCATCAGACGGCGGGGGGCTGTATCTGTATTACATGTGGTATATCCCATCCGGTGAACAGGCAACAGTCCATAAATCAGCTTCATTAGGGTGTTTGATGCCTAATCATAGACAGGTCTCTGACATTTCCATCCTTGGAAGGAGATCCCCGGATCGTCTGCGTCTCTAGGGAGAAGACTGTCAGCGTGGACGCCATGGAATAATGTATAAGTTGTTTATTCAGCTTCGTAAACCTGTCACAAGGCCTGGGCTGCACCAGACCCCTGCGCTATATAAAAAGCTGAGTGACAGCTGACTGACTCTGGGGACAACGGGGACTACTTTTTGGAGGAGCAGCACGTCAGAACCCCCCTTGCATAAGATAGTGAATATTTGACTCCTTTTGGAGGGTGAGTTGAAGCCCTTTACATTATAGGATGCTACATTAATGTCAGCCATGGCCAAGGATTAGCATGAGCAGATGGGTGAGATGTGCTGGTCCTCCAGGGGAGAACACTTACAGTTTGAGATGTATCAGTCTCGTCTGGGGGGAAAGCAGAGGTCCCGAGGTCCTGCAATCCTGTGTCAGGGGTTGTAGACGGCTGTATCTGGTACCTGAACATAAACAGGAGAAAAGGGAAAAAACTGGGAATAAAACATATAACTAAAAAATAACATTGTGAGCGAATTGACACAATGAGGTGAGACATGGGGGAAAATTGGTTGATGAACCAGAGAAAGAGCCGCTCAGCACAACATGTATTAACCCTGAGAGGCAATTTAGAACATAACAGGTAATCCTATATACCAAGACAAAATGAAGGATTTATGCATCCTAAATTGAGAACCAGAGTAAGCAAAGTAAAAGGGGAATATGCAATTCATGAGAGGAAAAATACAAAGGGAAAAAGGAACAAGGAGTGTAATTAGTTTCAAAGACAGGAGGGCGGTAGAGGAGGTATAGATGAGGAAAGGGGGGAAAAGGGGGAAAAGGGGGTTAGAAAAGGCTAGGGGTGAAAAGAAAAGGACGTATTCCTAGAATTCAGCACTTATCTCCAGAAACAGTATGCTGCTTAGGATAATTGAAAGAGAAAGATAGACTCTGTAGAACAGGCTGTCAGTCCGAATGATTGACTGTCACAAGAGAGTCCTGACCCTGAAGGATGAGGTTTTCAATCCTGAGAGAGTCTCTTGGGTGTCAGATGTCTGCTCCTCTTGCCCACTTTATGAGCCTTGGGGGTGTGCTGTATGGTGAAGGCAGCTACGGTTGGAACTTCTGGCAGAGAGGAGAGATCTTGGAATAGGTCCCAGTTATCAATCTGCATGGGAGGGATTTGCAGGTGGTCGTATACCGCCTCTAGATCCGTGTATAAGGTGATGTTGAAGCGACGTCCTCCTTGAGAGAAAGAGAGGCCAAAAGGAAAGTTCCATTTATATAGGATTCTATTGGACCTTAGCCACTCCGTTAGAGGCTTAAGTGATTTGCGCTTCCTTAAGGTGGAGGGGGCTAGGTCTTGCTAGACAGTCACTTGGGCCCCTTCAAAAATTATGTCAGATCTATTCCTTGCGACTTCTTGAACCGCTGACTTAACTTGGAAATTTAGGAATTTACAGATTATATCCCTAGGGGGATCTTCTGGTTTGGGCTTCGGTCGCAAGGCTCTATGAGCTCTTTCAACAATGATTTCCAGAGGGAACTCTGGGCCCAACAGTGAGGAGCAGAGGGAGATAACTGCAGCCGGGATGTCACTTGGTAAAACGGTCTCCGGTATCCCTCTGAGGCGCAGGTTGTTCCGACGTCCCCTATTTTCCTGGTCCTCAAAGGCCGTGTGCAGTTCATTTAGATAGGTGCTGCATTTTTTAAATGAGGATGAAATGGCCCTCTGATGGTCTAATATTTGCGTTTGGTGGTTTTCAAGCGCTTCCACACGATCGCCCACCTGCCGCATATATTGGCGTAAGGCAGCAAACTCACTTAGTAGAGGCTCTAGGGCTTTGTTTAAAGAGGACCTTTCACCAGAGTTAAACTTGTAAAGTAACTATACAGGCATGTAGAGCGGCGCCCAGGGACCCCCCTGCACTTACTGTTATACCTGGGCGCCGCTCCGTTCTCCTGTAATTGCCTCCGGTATCTTTACAGTTAGGCTCCACCCAGGGGAACCTGCCGTCGGCTCATTCTCCCATGCTGTAGCGCTGGCCAATCATAGCACTCAGCTCATAGCCTGAGAGAGAAAAAAGCCTCTCAGGCTATGAGCTGAGCACTGTGATTGGCCAGCGCTGCAGCATGGAAGAAGGAGGCGCCGGCAGGTTCCACTGGGTGGAGCCTAACTATAAAGATACTGGAGGCAATTGCGGGAGAACGGAACGGCGCCCAGGTATAACAGTAAGTGCAGGGGGATCCCTGGGCCCCGCTCTACATGCTTGTATAGTTACTTTAGAAGTTTAATTCTGGTGAAAGGTCCTCTTTAAGGCGTTCGTCAGGTAATTTCTGGTGATCGGTAGTGATCCCCTACCTTGAGTCTCTTCTGCTTCGCTATCTTCCTCTGACTTTTCTTGCAGGGCGGCTTTGTGTGGTGGTGTCGGAGCCATCTTGGAGTCGCATGCAACGAACGAGGAGGCAGCTTTCCTAATAAACTTGTCCATTTCTCCTCCCGGAATGTGGTTCTTGGTGATACTCAAGTGTTCCCCAGCTTTAGGGTTACCGATTTTAACAATTTTAGGGATTGTAGTTTCTGATTGCTGGTGCTGAGATCAGGCTTTCTCACGGAGCTCAGAAAGGAGCGGCCATCTCAGACCGGCGCTGGCTCCGCCCCCCCTAAAACATTTTTCTTAGTAGTGAGGGCACATATGAACATGGGACTAACACATATGCCTTCATCTGCCAATTCAATAGTTGGTGTGACCACTAGAGTTGAGCGAACACCTGGATGTTCGGGTTCGAGAAGTTCGGCCGAACATCCCGGAAATGTTCGGGTTCGGGATCCGAACCCGATCCGAACTTCGTCCCGAACCCGAACCCCATTGAAGTCAATGGGGACCCGAACTTTTCGGCACTAAAAAGGCTGTAAAACAGCCCAGGAAAGAGCTAGAGGGCTGCAAAAGGCAGCAACATGTAGGTAAATCCCCTGCAAACAAATGTGGATAGGGAAATGAATTAAAATAAAAATTAAATAAATAAAAATTAACCAAAATCAATTGGAGAGAGGTTCCATAGCAGAGAATCTGGCTTCCCGTCACCCACCACTGGAACAGTCCATTCTCAGATATTTAGGCCCCGGCACCCAGGCAGAGGAGAGAGGTCCCGTAACAGAGAATCTGTCTTCATGTCAGCAGAGAATTAGTCTGCATGTCATAGCAGAGAATGAGGCTTCACGTCAGCCACCACTGCAACAGTCCATTGGCATATATTTAGGCCCAGCACCCAGGCAGAGGAGGGAGGTCCCGTAACAGAGAATCTGTCTTCATGTCAGCAGAGAATTAGTCTGCATGTCATAGCAGAGAATGAGGCTTCACGTCAGCCACCACTGCAACAGTCCATTGGCATATATTTAGGCCCAGCACACACACAGGCAGAGGAGAGAGGTCCCGTAACAGAGAATCTGGCTTCATGTCAGCAGAGAATCAGTCTGCATGTCATAGCAGAGAATGAGGCTTCACGTCAGCCACCACTGCAACAGTCCATTGGCATATATTTAGGCCCAGCACACACACAGGCAGAGGAGAGAGGTCCCGTAACAGAGAATCTGGCTTCATGTCAGCAGAGAATCAGTCTGCATGTCATAGCAGAGAATGAGGCTTCACGTCAGCCACCACTGCAACAGTCCATTGGCATATATTTAGGCCCAGCACCCAGGCAGAGGAGGGAGGTCCCGTAACAGAGAATCTGTCTTCATGTCAGCAGAGAATTAGTCTGCATGTCATAGCAGAGAATGAGGCTTCACGTCAGCCACCACTGCAACAGTCCATTGGCATATATTTAGGCCCAGCACACACACAGGCAGAGGAGAGAGGTCCCGTAACAGAGAATCTGGCTTCATGTCAGCAGAGAATCAGTCTGCATGTCATAGCAGAGAATGAGGCTTCACGTCAGCCACCACTGCAACAGTCCATTGGCATATATTTAGGCCCAGCACACACACAGGCAGAGGAGAGAGGTCCCGTAACAGAGAATCTGGCTTCATGTCAGCAGAGAATCAGTCTGCATGTCATAGCAGAGAATGAGGCTTCACGTCAGCCACCACTGCAACAGTCCATTGGCATATATTTAGGCCCAGCACCCAGGCAGAGGAGGGAGGTCCCGTAACAGAGAATCTGTCTTCATGTCAGCAGAGAATTAGTCTGCATGTCATAGCAGAGAATGAGGCTTCACGTCAGCCACCACTGCAACAGTCCATTGGCATATATTTAGGCCCAGCACCCAGGCAGAGGAGGGAGGTCCCGTAACAGAGAATCTGTCTTCATGTCAGCAGAGAATTAGTCTGCATGTCATAGCAGAGAATGAGGCTTCACGTCAGCCACCACTGGAACAGTCCATTCTCAGATATTTAGGCCCCGGCACCCAGGCAGAGGAGAGAGGTCCCGTAACAGAGAATCTGTCTTCATGTCAGCAGAGAATTAGTCTGCATGTCATAGCAGAGAATGAGGCTTCACGTCAGCCACCACTGCAACAGTCCATTGGCATATATTTAGGCCCAGCACCCAGGCAGAGGAGAGAGGTCCCGTAACAGACAATCTGGCTTCATGTCAGCAGAGAATCAGTCTTCATATCATAGCAGAGAATCAGGCTTCACGTCACCCACCACTGTAAGAGTCAATTTTCATAAATTTAGGCCCAGAACCCAGGCAGAGGAGAAAGGTCCCGTAACAGACAATCTGGCTTCATGTCAGCAGAGAATCAGTCTTCATATCATAGCAGAGAATCAGGCTTCACGTCACCCACCACTGTAAGAGTCAATTTTCATAAATTTAGGCCCAGAACCCAGGCAGAGGAGAAAGGTCCCGTAACAGACAATCTGGCTTCATGTCAGCAGAGAATCAGTCTTCATATCATAGCAGAGAATCAGGCTTCACGTCACCCACCACTGTAAGAGTCAATTTTCATAAATTTAGGCCCAGAACCCAGGCAGAGGAGAAAGGTCCCGTAACAGACAATCTGGCTTCATGTCAGCAGAGAATCAGTCTTCATATCATAGCAGAGAATCAGGCTTCACGTCACCCACCACTGTAAGAGTCAATTTTCATAAATTTAGGCCCAGAACCCAGGCAGAGGAGAAAGGTCCCGTAACAGACAATCTGGCTTCATGTCAGCAGAGAATCAGTCTTCATATCATAGCAGAGAATCAGGCTTCACGTCACCCACCACTGTAAGAGTCAATTTTCATAAATTTAGGCCCAGAACCCAGGCAGAGGAGAAAGGTCCCGTAACAGACAATCTGGCTTCATGTCAGCAGAGAATCAGTCTTCATATCATAGCAGAGAATCAGGCTTCACGTCACCCACCACTGTAAGAGTCAATTTTCATAAATTTAGGCCCAGAACCCAGGTAGAGGAGAAAGGTCCCGTAACAGACAATCTGGCTTCATGACAGCAGAGAATCAGTCTGCATGTCATAGCAGAGAATCAGGCTTCACGTCAGCCACCACTGCAACAGTCCATTGTCATAAATTTAGGCCCAGCACCCAGGCAGAGGAGAGAGGTCCCGTAACAGACAATCTGGCTTCATGTCAGCAGAGAATTAGTCTGCATGTCATAGCAGAGAATCAGGCTTCATGTCAGCCACCACTGCAACAGTCCATTGGCATATATTTAGGCCTAGCACACAGGCAGAGGAGAGGTTCATTCAACTTTGGGTAGCATCGCAATATAATGGTAAAATGAAAATAAAAATAGGATTGAATGAGGAAGTGCCCTGGAGTCCAATAATATATGGTTATGGGGAGGTAGTTAATGTCTAATCTGGACAAGGGACGGACAGGTCCTGTGGGATCCATGCCTGGTTCATTTTTATGAACGTCAGCTTGTCCACATTGGCTGTAGACAGGCGGCTGCGTTTGTCTGTAATGACGCCCCCTGCCGTGCTGAATACACGTTCAGACAAAACGCTGGCTGCCGGGCAGGCCAGCACCTCCAAGGCATAAAAGGCTAGCTCTGGCCACGTGGACAATTTAGAGACCCAGAAGTTGAATGGGGCCGAACCATCAGTCAGTACGTGGAGGGGTGTGCACACGTACTGTTCCACCATGTTAGTAAAATGTTGCCTCCTGCTAACACGTTGCGTATCAGGTGGTGGTGCAGTTAGCTGTGGCGTGTTGACAAAAGTTTTCCACATCTCTGCCATGCTAACCCTGCCCTCAGAGGAGCTGGCCGTGACACAGCTGCCTTGGCGACCTCTTGCTCCTCCTCTGCCTTGGCCTTGGGCTTCCACTTGTTCCCCTGTGACATTTGGGAATGCTCTCAGTAGCGCGTCTACCAACGTGCGCTTGTACTCGCGCATCTTCCTATCACGCTCCAGTGCAGGAAGTAAGGTGGGCACATTGTCTTTGTAGCGTGGATCCAGCAGGGTGGCAACCCAGTAGTCCGCACAGGTTAAAATGTGGGCAACTCTGCTGTCGTTGCGCAGGCACTGCAGCATGTAGTCGCTCATGTGTGCCAGGCTGCCCAGGGGTAAGGACAAGCTGTCCTCTGTGGGAGGCGTATCGTCATCGTCCTGCCTTTCCCCCCAGCCACGCACCAGTGATGGACCCGAGCTGCGTTGGGTGCCACCCCGCTGTGACCATGCTTCATCCTCATCCTCCTCCACCTCCTCCTCATCCTCGTCCTCCTCGTCCTCCAGTAGTGGGCCCTGGCTGGCCACATTTGTACCTGGCCTCTGCTGTTGCAAAAAACCTCCCTCTGAGTCACTTCGAAGAGACTGGCCTGAAAGTGCTAAAAATGACCCCTCTTCCTCATCCTCCTCCTCCTCCTCCTGGGCCACCTCCTGTTCCATCATCGCCCTAAGTGTTTTCTCAAGGAGACATAGAAGTGGTATTGTAACGCTGATAACGGTGTCATCGCCACTGGCCATGTTGGTGGAGTACTCGAAACAGCGCAACAGGGCACACAGGTCTCGCATGGAGGCCCAGTCATTGGTGGTGAAGTGGTGCTGTTCTGTAGTGCGACTGACCCGTGCGTGCTGCAGCTGAAACTCCACTATGGCCTGCTGCTGCTCGCACAGTCTGTCCAGCATGTGCAAGGTGGAGTTCCACCTGGTGGGCACGTCGCATATGAGGCGGTGAGCGGGAAGGCCGAAGTTACGCTGTAGCGCAGACAGGCGAGCAGCAGCAGGATGTGAACGCCGGAAGCGCGAACAGACGGCCCGCACTTTATGCAGCAGCTCTGACATGTCGGGGTAGTTGTGAATGAACTTCTGCACCACCAAATTCAGCACATGCGCCAAGCAAGGGATGTGCGTCAAATTGGCTAGTCCCAGAGCTGCAACGAGATTTCGCCCATTATCACACACCACCAGGCCGGGCTTGAGGCTCACCGGCAGCAACCACTCGTCGGTCTGTTGTTCTATACCCCGCCACAACTCCTGTGCGGTGTGGGGCCTGTCCCCCAAACATATGAGTTTCAGAATGGCCTGCTGACGTTTACCCCGGGCTGTGCTGAAGTTGGTGGTGAAGGTGTGTGGCTGACTGGATGAGCAGGTGGAAGAAGAGGAGGAGGAAGCCGAGAAGGAGGAGGTGGCAACAGGAGGCAAAGAATGTTGCCCTGCGATCCTTGGCGGCGGAAGGACGTGCGCCAAACAGCTCTCCGCCTGGGGCCCAGCTGCCACTACATTTACCCAGTGTGCAGTTAGGGAGATATAGCGTCCCTGGCCGTGCTTACTGGTCCACGTATCTGTGGTTAGGTGGACCTTGCTACAGATGGCGTTGCGCAGTGCACACTTGATTTTATCGGATACTTGGTTGTGCAGGGAAGGCACGGCTCTCTTGGAGAAGTAGTGCCGGCTGGGAACAACATACTGTGGGACAGCAAGCGACATGAGCTGTTTGAAGCTGTCTGTGTCCACCAGCCTAAATGACAGCATTTCATAGGCCAGTAGTTTAGAAATGCTGGCATTCAGGGCCAGGGATCGAGGGTGGCTAGGTGGGAATTTACGCTTTCTATCAAATGTTTGTGAGATGGAGAGCTGAACGCTGGCGTGTGACATGGTTGAGACGCTTGGTGACGGAGGTGGTGGTGGTGGTGTTGGTGGTACATCCCCTGTTTGCTGGGCGGCAGGTGCCAACGTTCCTCCAGAGGCGGAGGAAGAGGCCGAGGCGGCAGCAGCAGAATAGGCCGAGGCGGCAGCAGCAGAAGAGGTAGCAGGGGGAGCCTGAGTGACTTCCTTGGTTTTAAGGTGTTTACTCCACTGCAGTTCATGCTTTGCATGCAGGTGCCTGGTCATGCAGGTTGTGCTCAGGTTCAGAACGTTAATGCCTCGCTTCAGGCTCTGATGGCACAGCGTGCAAACCACTCGGGTCTTGTCGTCAGCACATTGTTTGAAGAAGTGCCATGCCAGGGAACTCCTTGAAGCTGCCTTTGGGGTGCTCGGTCCCAGATGGCGGCGGTCAGTAGCAGGCGGAGTCTCTTGGCGGCGGGTGTTCTGCTTTTGCCCACTGCTCCCTCTTTTGCTACGCTGTTGGCTCGGTCTCACCACTGCCTCTTCCTCCGAACTGTGAAAGTCAGTGGCACGACCTTCATTCCATGTGGGGTCTAGGACCTCATCGTCCCCTGCATCGTCTTCCACCCAGTCTTGATCCCTGACCTCCTGTTCAGTCTGCACACTGCAGAAAGACGCAGCAGTTGGCACCTGTGTTTCGTCATCATCAGAGACATGCTGAGGTGGTATTCCCATGTCCTCATCATCAGGAAACATAAGTGGTTGTGCGTCAGTGCATTCTATGTCTTTCACCGCTGGGGAAGGGCTAGGTGGATGCCCTTGGGAAACCCTGCCAGCGGAGTCTTCAAACAGCATAAGAGACTGCTGCATAACTTGAGGCTGAGACAGTTTCCCTGGTATGCATGGGGGTGATGTGACAGACTGATGGGGTTGGTTTTCAGGCGCCATCTGTGCGCTTTCTGCAGAAGACTGGGTGGGAGATAATGTGAACGTGCTGGATCCACTGTCGGCCACCCAATTGACTAATGCCTGTACCTGCTCAGGCCTTACCATCCTTAGAACGGCATTGGGCCCCACCATATATCGCTGTAAATTCTGGCGGCTACTGGGACCTGAGGTAGTTGGTACACTAGGACGTGTGGATGTGGCAGAACGGCCACGTCCTCTCCCAGCACCAGAGGGTCCACTAACACCACCACGACCATGTCCACGTCCGCGTCCCTTACTAGATGTTTTTCTCATTGTTATGGTTCACCACAACAACAAATATATTATTTGGCCCAATGTATTGTATTCAAATTCAGCGGGATATAAATTTGAGGCCTAGTATTTAGGCGCTGGGTGACCGGTATGGATTTAGTGACAGAATTAGACTTGGAAATGCACAGAAGCGTGTGTGTGTGAAGTTATTCTGAATGACCCAATGTGCACCTTGAATATTATATACCCTTTTAGGGATAGATTTCAAATAGCTCTGATATAGCAGAAACCACTAAATTATGAAATTGCTAAATTGGGAATTGTACTTCAACCCAGAACAAAAAATGTGCTTTGACGGACACTAAATATCTTGCCCAGCAACAACAGTACAACGGTGGGTAACGAGAGATTTAGAGGGAATTAAATTTGAGGCCTAGTATTTAGGCGCTGGGTCACCGGTATGGATTTAGTGACAGAATTAGACTTGGAAATACACAGTAGCGGGTGTGTGTGAAGTTATTCTGAATGACCCTATGTGCACCTTCAATATTATATACCCTTTTAGGGATAGATTTCAAATAGCTCTGATATAGCAGAAACCACTAAATTATGAAATTGCTAAATTGGGAATTGTACTTCAACCCAGAACAAAAAATGTGCTTTGACGGACACTAAATATCTTGCCCAGCAACAACAGTACAGCGGTGGGTAACGAGAGATTTAGAGGGAATTAAATTTGAGGCCTAGTATTTAGGCGCTGGGTCACCGGTATGGATTTAGTGACAGAATTAGACTTGGAAATGCACAGAAGCGTGTGTGTGAAGTTATTCTGAATGACCCAATGTGCACCTTCAATATTATATACCCTTTTTGGGATAGATTTCAAATAGCTCTGATATAGCAGGAACCACTAAATTATGAAATTGCTAAATTGGGAATTGTACTTCAACCCAGAACAAAAAATGTGCTTTGACGGGCACTAAATAACTTTCCCAGCTACAACAGGACAACGGTAACGAGAGATTTAGAGGGATTTAAATTTGAGGCCTAGTATTTAGGCGCTGGGTGACAGGTATGGGTTTAGTGACAGAATTAGACTTGGAAATACACAGTAGCGGGTGTGTGTGAAGTTATTCTGAATGACCCTATGTGCACCTTCAATATTATATACCCTTTTAGGGATAGATTTCAAATAGCTCTGATATAGCAGAAACCACTAAATTATGAAATTGCTAAATTGGGAATTGTACTTCAACCCAGAACAAAAAATGTGCTTTGACGGACACTAAATATCTTGCCCAGCAACAACAGTACACCGGTGGGTAACGAGAGATTTAGAGGGAATTAAATTTGAGGCCTAGTATTTAGGCGCTGGGTCACCGGTATGGATTTAGTGACAGAATTAGACTTGGAAATACACAGTAGCGGGTGTGTGTGAAGTTATTCTGAATGACCCTATGTGCACCTTCAATATTATATACCCTTTTTGGGATAGATTTCAAATAGCTCTGATATAGCAGGAACCACTAAATTATGAAATTGCTAAATTGGGAATTGTACTTCAACCCAGAACAAAAAATGTGCTTTGACGGGCACTAAATAACTTTCCCAGCTACAACAGGACAACGGTAACGAGAGATTTAGAGGGATTTAAATTTGAGGCCTAGTATTTAGGCGCTGGGTGACAGGTATGGGTTTAGTGACAGAATTAGACTTGGAAATACACAGTAGCGGGTGTGTGTGAAGTTATTCTGAATGACCCTATGTGCACCTTCAATATTATATACCCTTTTTGGGATAGATTTCAAATAGCTCTGATATAGCAGAAACCACTAAATTATGAAATTGCTAAATTGGGAATTGTACTTCAACCCAGAACAAAAAATGTGCTTTGACGGACACTAAATATCTTGCCCAGCAACAACAGTACAGCGGTGGGTAACGAGAGATTTAGAGGGAATTAAATTTGAGGCCTAGTATTTAGGCGCTGGGTCACCGGTATGGATTTAGTGACAGAATTAGACTTGGAAATACACAGTAGCGGGTGTGTGTGAAGTTACTCTGAATGACCCTATGTGCACCTTCAATATTATATACCCTTTTTGGGATAGATTTCAAAGAGCTCTGATATAGCAGGAACCACTAAATTATGAAATTGCTAAATTGGGAATTGTATTTCAACCCAGAACAAGAAATGTGCTTGAACGGACACTAAATAACTCGCCCAGCTACAGCACTAGGGACAGATTTAGCTGGATATAAATTTGAGGCCTAGTATTTAGGCGCTGGGTGACAGGTATGGGTTTAGTGACAGAATTAGACTTGGAAATACACAGTAGCGGGTGTGTGTGAAGTTATTCTGAATGACCCTATGTGCACCTTCAATATTATATACCCTTTTTGGGATAGATTTCAAATAGCTCTGATATAGCAGGAACCACTAAATTATGAAATTGCTAAATTGGGAATTGTACTTCAACCCAGAACAAAAAATGTGCTTTGACGGGCACTAAATAACTTTCCCAGCTACAACAGGACAACGGTAACGAGAGATTTAGAGGGATTTAAATTTGAGGCCTAGTATTTAGGCGCTGGGTGACAGGTATGGGTTTAGTGACAGAATTAGACTTGGAAATACACAGTAGCGGGTGTGTGTGAAGTTATTCTGAATGACCCTATGTGCACCTTCAATATTATATACCCTTTTTGGGATAGATTTCAAATAGCTCTGATATAGCAGAAACCACTAAATTATGAAATTGCTAAATTGGGAATTGTACTTCAACCCAGAACAAAAAATGTGCTTTGACGGACACTAAATATCTTGCCCAGCAACAACAGTACACCGGTGGGTAACGAGAGATTTAGAGGGAATTAAATTTGAGGCCTAGTATTTAGGCGCTGGGTCACCGGTATGGATTTAGTGACAGAATTAGACTTGGAAATACACAGTAGCGGGTGTGTGTGAAGTTATTCTGAATGACCCTATGTGCACCTTCAATATTATATACCCTTTTTGGGATAGATTTCAAATAGCTCTGATATAGCAGGAACCACTAAATTATGAAATTGCTAAATTGGGAATTGTACTTCAACCCAGAACAAAAAATGTGCTTTGACGGGCACTAAATAACTTTCCCAGCTACAACAGGACAACGGTAACGAGAGATTTAGAGGGATTTAAATTTGAGGCCTAGTATTTAGGCGCTGGGTGACAGGTATGGGTTTAGTGACAGAATTAGACTTGGAAATACACAGTAGCGGGTGTGTGTGAAGTTATTCTGAATGACCCTATGTGCACCTTCAATATTATATACCCTTTTTGGGATAGATTTCAAATAGCTCTGATATAGCAGAAACCACTAAATTATGAAATTGCTAAATTGGGAATTGTACTTCAACCCAGAACAAAAAATGTGCTTTGACGGACACTAAATATCTTGCCCAGCAACAACAGTACAGCGGTGGGTAACGAGAGATTTAGAGGGAATTAAATTTGAGGCCTAGTATTTAGGCGCTGGGTCACCGGTATGGATTTAGTGACAGAATTAGACTTGGAAATACACAGTAGCGGGTGTGTGTGAAGTTACTCTGAATGACCCTATGTGCACCTTCAATATTATATACCCTTTTTGGGATAGATTTCAAAGAGCTCTGATATAGCAGGAACCACTAAATTATGAAATTGCTAAATTGGGAATTGTATTTCAACCCAGAACAAGAAATGTGCTTGAACGGACACTAAATAACTCGCCCAGCTACAGCACTAGGGACAGATTTAGCTGGATATAAATTTGAGGCCTAGTATTTAGGCGCTGGGTGACCGGTATGGATTTAGTGACAGAATTAGACTGGGATATGGCCAAAAAAGTGAACAGACTATTGCTGGTTAAATGCACTTGGTGTGACAGCTTCACCCTGATGTAGGCTTTAGCCAAAAAACAACCACACCATTGAGGGTTAAATGCACTTGGTGACAGGCGCAGCTTGCCCCTGATTTTGTATATGGCCAAAAAATGAACAGACTATTGCTGGTTAAATGCACTTGGTGTGACAGCTTCACCCTGATGTAGGCTTTAGCCAAAAAACAACCACACCATTGAGGGTTAAATGCACTTGGTGACAGGCGCAGCTTGCCCCTGATTTTGTATATGGCCAAAAAATGAACAGACTATTGCTGGTTAAATGCACTTGGTGTGACAGCTTCACCCTGATGTAGGCTTTAGCCAAAAAACAACCACACCATTGAGGGTTAAATGCACTTGGTGACAGTCGCAGCTTGCCCCTGATTTTGTATATGGCCAAAAAATGAACAGACTATTGCTGGTTAAATGCACTTGGTGTGACAGCTTCACCCTGATGTAGGCTTTAGCCAAAAAACAACCACACCATTGAGGGTTAAATGCACTTGGTGACAGGCGCAGCTTGCCCCTGATGTAGTATATGGCCAAAAAATAAACAGACTATTGCTGGTTAAATGCACTTGGTGTGACAGCTTCACCCTGATGTAGGCTTTAGCCAAAAAACAACCCTACCATTGAGGGTTAAATGCACTTGGTCGCAGCTTGTGCTGGCGCACCACAAGACACAAAATGGCCGCCGATCACCCCAGAAAAATGTGACTGACAAACGGTCTGGGCAGCCTAAAAACAGTGAGCAATTGAGGATCAGCAGCTCAATGATCCACAGCTGCAGATCGATCAGTTAATCAAGTCCTTTGGAGGAGTTAATCTGCCTAATCTCGCCCTACTGTCGCAGCCGCAACCTCTCCCTACGCTAATCAGAGCAGAGTGACGGGCGGCGCTATGTGACTCCAGCTTAAATAGAGGCTGGGTCACATGGTGCTCTGGCCAATCACAGCCATGCCAATAGTAGGCATGGCTGTGATGGCCTCTTGGGGCAAGTAGTATGACGCTTGTTGATTGGCTGCTTTGCAGCCTTTCAAAAAGCGCCAAGAAAGCGTCACAAAAGCGCGAAGAAAGCGACGAACACCGAACCCGAACCCGGACTTTTACGAAAATGTCCGGGTTCGGGTCCGTGTCACGGACACCCCAAAATTCGGTACGAACCCGAACTATACAGTTCGAGTTCGCTCATCCCTAGTGACCACCCTTTGCCTTCAAAACAGCATCAATTCTTCCATGTACAGTTGTACACGGATTTTGAAGCATCGCAGCAGAGAGGTTGTTCTCAAACACATTGGAGAAGTAACCAGAGATTTTCTGTGGATGTAGGCTTGCTCAAATCCTACATGCTCCTTATGCCATTCAAGACAGACTCAGACTTTGAGGCTTATGAGATGCATAAAAAGTTACCAACCACAAGTGATTTCAATATAGAAAAGCCTATTGACAGAGACAAATTTGGAAAACCAAGGGCAAGTGAATGTATGTTAGCGAAATTGGTTAGATAAATTCAAGGTTATTTCTTTATTTTAAGTATATGTGTAGTAAACTGTGATTATAATTTTTTTTCTCTACTGTCTCGTGTTACCCGGGATTAAAAAATATTTATAATATAGTGCGTTTTGTAATATAATTGAAATACATATAATAATTTTTCTCTTCAACAGGGTTTGGTGTGTGAGTGGGGCTTTAAAAGTTCCTTGATGAGTTGTTGATTTATGAGCGCCAGTATAAGAAATACCCACTTATAATGTGCGCCAGTGCAAATACCTCTTTACAATGTGTGCTAGTACAAAAGATATGCCCAAAAACATACCCCCTATTTGCCAGTGCAAAAAATTATCCCTTATAATGAGCTACAGTACAAAAAAAACACCTCTTATAATTTGTGCCAGTGCAAAAAATGTTTCCTTTTAATGCGTGCCAGTGGAAAAAATGCTCCTTCTTAGTTGCCCTGGCAGGTTCAATATCCTCATAGTGCCCCCAAAATGCATGTCAGTCCAAGAACATGCCCCCACCTCCCTTATGTGTGCCGCCATATTCAGTGGCGCCAATAGATGCCCCCATAGTGCTACCCCCTACAATGTTCCCATAGTGCCCCGGTAGATGCCCCTATAGTGCTCTCCCTCCACAATGTCCATATAGTGTCCTTAGAATATGGCCCCATAGTGCCCCCCCAATGTCCCTATAGTGTTCCCAATAGATGGCCCCATAGTGCTCCCTCCCCCCATCACGACAGTGTGCCAGCCTCAGAGCCTACCAGAGATAATGGCGGGGTAGGGAGACATTGCTCCCTTGCCCCTGCCACAGTACCAAATTGTATTGCTGTCCTGAGTGTGCCACTGGTAAGGGCCCGTGGACCCCCTGGCTTAGAGGCTCGGTCACAGTTGTGACCACTGCAACTCATATAGCTATGCCAATGGTTCATACGACTGTTCATTCATGATAGTTGTCCCATGTAAAGGTGCTGATGATCACCCAACAGATGTTCAAACATTGGTTGGTTGGGTGATTACATCTTTCTTTGGCACCTAAAATTGTCACTTGTGGGCAACACATTGTCCTTTGTAACCAGGGCTGTGCTGCAAACAAACAGTGATCTGTATAGCGATAAATAATCCTATAAGTGATTGTTCATCCCCATCCCGAGGGTATCATTGTGAGAAAAAACACAATGGTTCATTCCAGTTTATTGCCCTGAATATTGGCCTGTAGATAGCCAATATAGATTAATGTCCACAGATAGACAAAAGATAGTTAGATATTGATATCTATATACAATTTATCATGGAATTATGAATATGATAACACAATAGAAGTGATGAACCACTCGAATACAGAGACACTAAGTTAATGTAGTTCACAGCAACCAAAATATCAGCTTTTTATATGAAGAAAATTTTGTAGAAAGAAGCAAGCTACTAGTGTTCAAAAGACACCAGTTACTGAAAAGAAAACAATCCTTTGGTTGCTATGACGCCGTACGCTTCGTGCCGCCACTGCTGTACAGTAATACACTCGTATGATCTATACTCGAGTGATCTATACTGTACAGCAGCGGCGGCACGAAGCGCACAGCGTCATAGCAACCAATGACGCCGTGAGCTCCTGCACTCAGCAGGAATCCAGGCCGGTATCTCACGGTCAGTGTTCCACGGGCGTGTGCATGAGGCTTTATTGTGTTTTCTGTGTTCTCTATAAGGACACAGTAATATTGTGTCCTCTATAAGAGCTTAGACACAATAACAATTGACTGGTTGTTGGTAATGGTAACACAACAGAGTTTCTGCTTCAGAAGACTCCCTAGAGCCTAATACATAAAACCAATAAACAGAATAAAAACTCACTGCTGATGACAATTTAAAGATATAGTATAAAAAATAAGGTCTAACTGCAGAGGAGTGGATACAGGAGAACAAGAAAACATATTAAAATACATTCCAGAAGGATCAGCAATAACAGAAAAATATATACTCTTTATTAACACATGTTGCAGATATGGCATGTAACATGGATCATTATATTTGAATATATATTGTTCTTATGAAATGTATCCTTTTACTAGGAGAGCAATTCCTACTTACTTATCCAATCCTCTAATACATATATATATATATATATATATATATATATATACAGTACAGACCAAAAGTTTGGACACACCTTCTCATTCAAAGAGTTTTCTTTATTTTCATGACTATGAAAATTGTAGATTCACACTGAAGGCATCAAAGCTAAGAATTAACACATGTGGAATAATATACATAACAAAAAAGTGTGAAACAACTGAAAATTTGTCATATTCTAGGTTCTTCAAAGTAGCCACCTTTTGCTTTGATTACTGCTTTGCACACTCTTGGCATTCTCTTGATGAGCTTCAAGAGGTAGTCACCTGAAATGGTTCTCACTTCACAGGTGTGCCCTGTCAGGTTTAATAAGTGGGATTTCTTGTCTTATAAATGGGGTTGGGTCCATCAGTTGCATTGTGGAGAAGTCAGGTGGATGCACAGCTGATACTCCTACTGAATAGACTGTTAGAATTTGTATTATGCCAAGAAAAAATAACTGTACTGTATATATATTGGATTGGATTTATATTGAAGGATGACCTATCCTCAGGATTAGTCATCAATATCTGATCGGTGGACATCTGACACCTGGCCCCCCATAGATCAGCTGTTTAAAGAGGAGGTGGCACTCCATGCGAGCAATACTTCCTCTTCATTCAGTGCCGACTCTTCTTCAAACAGCTGATCGGTGGGGGGGTGCCAGGTGTCGGACTCCAGCAGATCAGATATTGATAACCTATCCTGAAGATAAGTCATCAATATATACTGCCCTTGTGCATGTTCATTTACCTTTTTCTATTTTACAAGGTTTTCAGCTTTTTTTCTGTGCCAAAATCTGTGACAAAAGTCTAATGCTGTCACATTGATTTAACTTAAATCTGAAATAAATAAAATGGTGGAGCATATCAATTCTTGCGGTTGATTTCCTGCAGAAACTGTGTGGTAACTTTGCTGGGTGACTGCATACAAAACTGAAACCCAAAGAAAATTTTGAAAAATTCCTCCATATCTGTGCCAATTTTACTTAGAATTGCACGATCTTTTAAAAGAAGAGTGATATCTACAGTGAAGTCGGCCACCTTTTGTAGCAGAATAAAGCACTCTGCAGATTTGAAAAAATCCTAGCAGATGCTTTCACAATTTGGGAATGAGGTTTGAAATTCCCAGGTATTGACACAGATTTTCTTTCCATAGGAATGTATTAATGCCGAATCCGTCCTTCCTGTTTGTGCATGCGAAAAAAACGCCAGATCCGTTTTTCCGGATGATACCAGAAAGACGGATCCGGCTCTTCAATGCATTTGCAAGACAGATCAGGATCCTGATCAGTCTTACAAATGCCATCAGTTGGCATACATTTTGACGGATCCGGCAGGCAGTTCCGGCGATGGAACTGCCTGCCAGATTCCTCTGCCGCAAGTACCCTAAAAGAGCATGTCCAAAAACCGGCCAACTCTGATCCATTAGTAATTTAATTATTTGTTCTTTTTACAATTTCACCCCACAAAGTTATTTTCCCAATACAATGTATAGTATCTTAACCACCTCCCGACCGCTGTACGCGTATATGCGTCCGGGAGGTGGTTGCTTTATTCCTCCTGGATGCATATACGCGTCTTCTCGCGAGACGCGAGATTTCCTGTGAACGCGCGCGCACAGGCGCGCGCGCTCACAGGAACGGAAGGTAAGCGAGTGGATCCGAATTTTTTAACCCCTAACAGGTATATTAGACGCTGTTTTCATAACAGCGTCTAATATACCTCCTACCTGGTCCTCTGGTGGTCCCTTTTGTTAGGATCGACCACCAGAGGACTCAGGTAGGTCAGTACAGTTGCACCAAACACCACACTACACTACACTACACCCCCCCCGTCACTTATTAACCCCTTATAAACCCCTGATCACCCATGATCACCCCATATAAACTCCCTGATCACCCCCCTGTCATTGATCACCGCCCTGTCATTGATCACCCCCCTGTCAGGCTCCGTTCAGACGTCCGTATGATTTTTACGGATCCACGGATACATGGATCGGATCCGCAAAAAGCATACGGACGTCTGAATGGAGCCTTACAGGGGGGTGATCAATGACAGGCGGGTGATCACCCATATACACTCCCTGATCACCCCCTGTCATTGATCACCCCCCTGTCATTGATCACCCCCCTGTAAGGCTCCATTCAGACGTCCGCATGATTTTTACGGATCCATGGATACATGGATCGGATCCACAAAACACATGCGGACGTCTGAATGGAGCCTTACAGGGGGGGTGATCAGTGACAGGGGGGTGATCACCCTGATCACCCCCTGTCATTGATAACCCCCCTGTAAGGCTCCATTCAGACGTCCGCATGCGTTTTGTGGATCCGATCCATGTATCCATGGATCCGTAAAAAATCATACGGATGTCTGAATGGAGCCTTACAGGAGGGGTGATCAGTGACAGGGGGGTGATCACCCTGATCATCCCCTGTCATTGATAACCCCCCTGTAAGGCTCCATTCAGACGTCCGCATGCGTTTTGTGGATCCAATCCATGTATCCATGGATCCGTAAAAAATCATGCGGATGTCTGAATGGAGCCTTACAGGGGGGTGATCAGTGACAGGGGGGTGATCACCCTGATCACCCTGATCACCCCCTGTCATTGATAACCCCCCTGTAAGGCTCCATTCAGACGTCCGCATGATTTTTACGGATACATGGATACATGGATCGGATCCACAAAACACATGCGGACGTCTGACTGGAGCCTTACAGGGGGGGTGATCAGTGACAGGGGGGTGATCACCCTGATCACCCCCTGTCATTGATAACCCCCCTGTAAGGCTCCATTCAGACGTCCACATGCGTTTTGTGGATCCGATCCATGTATCCATGGATCCGTAAAAAATCATACGGATGTCTGAATGGAGCCTTACAGGAGGGGTGATCAGTGACAGGGGGGTGATCACCCTGATCATCCCCTGTCATTGATAACCCCCCTGTAAGGCTCCATTCAGACGTCCGCATGCGTTTTGTGGATCCAATCCATGTATCCATGGATCCGTAAAAAATCATGCGGATGTCTGAATGGAGCCTTACAGGGGGGGTGATCAGTGACAGGGGGGTGATCACCCTGATCACCCTGATCACCCCCTGTCATTGATAACCCCCCTGTAAGGCTCCATTCAGACGTCCGCATGCGTTTTGTGGATCCGATCCATGTATCCATGGATCCGTAAAAAATCATGCGGATGTCTGAATGGAGCCTTACAGGAGGGGTGATCAGTGACAGGGGGGTGATCACCCTGATCATCCCCTGTCATTGATAACCCCCCTGTAAGGCTCCATTCAGACGTCCGCATGCATTTTGTGGATCCGATCCATGTATCCATGGATCCGTAAAAAATCATGCGGATGTCTGAATGGAGCCTTACAGGGGGGGTGATCAGTGACAGGGGGGTGATCACCCTGATCACCCCCTGTCATTGATAACCCCCCTGTAAGGCTCCATTCAGACGTCCGCATGCGTTTTGTGGATCCGATCCATGTATCCATGGATCCGTAAAAAATCATGCGGATGTCTGAATGGAACCTTACAGGGGGGTGATCATTGACAGGGGGGTGATCACCCTGATCACCCTGATCACCCCCTGTCATTGATAACCCCCCTGTAAGGCTCCATTCAGACGTCCGCATGCGTTTTGTGGATCCGATCCATGTATCCATGGATCCGTAAAAAATCATGCGGATGTCTGAATGGAGCCTTACAGGAGAGGTGATCAGTGACAGGGAGGTGATCACCCTGATCACCCCCTGTCATTGATAACCCCCCTGTAAGGCTCCATTCAGACGTCCGCATGCGTTTTGTGGATCCGATCCATGTATCCATGGATCCGTAAAAAATCATGCGGATGTCTGAATGGAACTTTACGGGGGGGGGTGATCATTGACAGGGGGGTGATCGACCTGATCACCCTCTGTCATTGATAACCCCCCTGTAAGGCTCCATTCAGACGTCCGCATGTGTTTTGTGGATCCGATCCATGTATCCATGGATCCGTAAAAATCATGCGGATGTCTGAATGGAGCCTTACAGGGGGGTGATCAATGACAGGGGGGTGATCAGGGAGTCTATATGGGTGATCACCCCCCTGTCATTGATCACCCCCCCCCCCCCCCCACTGGTAA